>NC_056728.1:611749676-611934676 GCF_019279795.1 Protopterus annectens | reverse complement strand
ATTCAGAACAAATTTGGGCTTTGCCATGGAGGTTCCTAACATAACTGAAGAAGGACTTGTGGTTTCTCTTTATTTTGGAAGCTAGTTTCAACTCATAATTGGCTTTGGAATTTTTCACTAATGATCAAATTTGCTTGGCAGAAGAGGGAGATTTTCCAATTTGGAATTTATTCCTTTTTACCCTTGGACAACAGTTTCTTATTTTTCTTGTAAAGGCTGTTGTTAGAGGATGTCCACCAGACAGATTTGTGTTTCCTTGAGGAGCAGGTTTTAGTTCTGTTAGGTATGGCTAAGTCCATGCAGTTGTAGAGGTGCTTGTATACTGCATTGGTGTACTGTTCAGCATAATTGTCTGCATCCTCTAAGGGAGGGGGTGAAGCTGCTGAGGGTGTAGTCAGCTTTTGAGAAGTTTTTTTTAGCCTGGTTATGGTTGGAGAGGGGTTGGGTGGGATAGAAACTTTGAATGAGACAGACCCATGATCTGATCTCACCAGGGAAAAACATACTACGGGAGTGGAGCAGCAATCACCCATATTGGTGACAACCAAGTCCAGTATGTTATATCCCCTTGTGGGGGATGAGACCAGCTGGTCTAGTGCATTAGAGTTGTTGAAGTCAAGGAATCATTGAGTGAGTGCATTAGTGCATGAATATTTCAGCCATTCTGTGGTGGGGTAGGTGAAGTCAACAAGGATCAAGGTGTTAGGGGGGTACCTTGATGGAGTCAAGTAGGTCCAGGTAGGAGGAATGGGTGTCCTGAGACATGGAGGGGGCTGGCTATAACTTGAATGGGTGTCATGCCAACTGTCAGTTGCACCTGGAGTAATTCCAGTGTGTCACGCTGGTAAACCAGTCTGGAGGTGTGCCTGTATTTAATGAAGATAGAGACTTAACCACCCTTAGTCTTTCTGACATCATTTTGGGGTTGGAAAGTGTGGAATGAGGTATAGCCTGGTAAGGCAGCAGTGCTCTCTGCAGCCCTGAACCAAGTTTCTGTGACTGCACAAACATCGGCATCTTCCAGTATGAGGAGAGCCTACAGTGAGTGCATTTTCAGATTAAGGCTCCTAGCAGGGTCTATTTTAGATGAACAAATGTTCATCTTAGCGAATGCTCACATGAGCGAAAATCCAGGAACTCGAAACTACACCCTCACACCCCCCACTAAATATATATTCCAACTCCGAGATCGCACTACAGCGAGGAAAGGGCAAATATTCCCATTTTAACTGTACTGCGATCTCACAATTGCGGTTTTGAGTTCCACAATTTTCGCTCATGTGAGCATTCGCTAAGATGAACTTTCGTCCATCTAATATAGACCCTCCTAGCATTAAGGAGCATGACCTTCAATTTGCTTTTTGACAGATCTTTCATGTTGGAAGATTTGTCTTTGGGACATAGCCTAAAAAAAACACAATGGGGGAGGCAAGAGCCTTAGCCAAGATCAGGAACCCCAGGGGTGACAAGTGGAGGCCATCTCTGGCAAAGCAATGAGGCCTGCCAACCATGTCATCAAAGCAGACAGATACTGCATCCCCTTGGAAAGACACCAGAAACTAAGCAAATTGTTGAAGTCAATCATTTTTTGTTGGTATTGTGGCATCAGTCTTGAAGGTAGGACGCTGCTCATAGCTAGGGTCACACCTGCCTATTGTGCATATTCTGAGAGCTCAATCATGTCTCTCTTCATATAGTCCAGGGAGGTACAGCTCAAGTCACTCAGACCAACATGGACAATGACAGAGTCATATTTGTACCTGTTGTGGAGAGACATAAGTGTATGCATGATGTGGCACATTCTAGTGCCTGACAAACAGCTGACTGTGACCTTCTCCTTGTTGAGCCTGGTGAGGGGGACATCAGTGTGTCTCACTATTGAGTCACCAATGACTAGTATGTTTGGTTTATTGTTATGCCTACTGGGCTGTATGTGAGACACTGGTGTGTTGACTACTTTGTGCAATGTGATTGGCATTGTGTGTGGAATGTTTATGAGTGTGTTTTGGGGCTCTGTGTTGTTTAGGTAAGATTTTTTTAGGACTCCTGTATAGGAAGGTGTGTGATTCTGTGATGTGGCTGGTGTGGTGCTTGTACTGGCAATCTCCTCTTTGTCATAGGTACTGACAGTGGTGTGAGAGAGCATAGATTCCAGTTTACTGATGTAGATGCATCTCTCGCAAGTAGAAGAATTATGTGCTAGGAGAAGGAGACTGTCCGTGAACATCAAAGGCCTTGGCCATGTCCACCAGACTGGCAGGGGAAATTGATGGGAATTGTCCAGATATTGTGCTCTGAATACTTGGTGGACTTAGGGAGAGCAGGGTTTGATTTGGGTTTGTCTGCAAAAACCCTAAATGAAAAATAACTGGCCTGAAGCACAAGTACTGAAACCAAAACTAAGATGCTTAGGATAGCAGACAAATTTAATCAGGCTACTGACAAGCAGTAATAAGTGCTAAAACCAAAACTAAGATGCTAAGATAGCAGATGAATTTAATCAGGCTACTAACAAGCAATAATAAGTGCAGAATAAGAGCACTTGAACATTTAGCACACAGAACAGCAAACTAAGGTAATAAAGAAGGTAGAAGACAGTTACAGTAAGAGCAGCTGAATAATTGATATATATAGATATATATATATATATATATATATATATATATATATATATATATATATATATATATATATATATATATATAGATATATATATATATATATATATGTGTGTGTGTGTGTGTGTATTTTTTTGTTACTGGAGAGGAATGGAATAGAGCAAGAGTAAGAGACTACAAGGGCTGCCCTTCCCAAATGCTCTCTGTGTACACAGTGCATAGAGCTGAAGAGATGGGACTGGTAGGAGTGTCTGAAATCAAAATATGATCTCACTGTATTCAGTTTAGAGAGCAAATGAGATGGCCCCAAAAAGAGTGTTCAAACACAAATTTACTGGAGGGGTAGGCAATTCCAAAGCCACCAAGAACAATACCACAACAAGAACAGGGAGAGAGGGTGGGAAACTAATTGCAGAGAGAGACAGGAAGACCACAATATTCAATGAAACAAATAAATAAAATGCAATACAGAGACCACAATTTTCAATGAAACAAATAAATAAAATGCAATACTATTTGTAACAGTGTGAGTGCAGTACAAAGTATACTTAACTCAGCTTGCACTTCAGTTGATTGCAGGTAGATATCAGCCAACCAAACAGCATGGGTGATGCTGTTGATATTTGAGGAACATAGAAATACATATACTATGTATGTGAGAGAGAGATAGTGACAGACTGATATGTATGCGTATATGTATGTATGTATGTATAGACATAGCTATACATAACAGGTCATTTTGATAAAGGTGCAAAAGGACTGTGCTCAGTTTAACTAAGTGTATGAGCATGTCCAGTGGGACTGTCAGTACATATAAAGTGACTCCAGGCCACACCTACCTGCAATCCCGTCCGGGATTTTGTGTGTTATTGACACTGACATCTGTCGTTGTTTCTGCAGTACTGCACGTCACTCAAAATGTCCATGGCATTCCCCAGCTGTATGATGTAATTAATATGTGACAGAGGTTCATAATGTTTCACCACACACAGACTGACAGTCTGTAACAACACCAACATAATAATACCTCACATTCAAAAGATTTGGATTCCTCCAGATTTGGATCAACAGCATCACCCATGTTAACTTCCCTAGTCCACTGAGCCATACAAGCTGCCAGACAGAGAGTAGTCATTCATCACACAATTAAAAGCATACATATGTACCTGGTTATTCCTGGATTAAGTGAGACATACAATGTGTGATTGATTTCTATATTACTACCCTGAGTTTGCCTAGACTGCTAATATACTATTGATGACCTCCTGTTAAAGCGGATACATGGGCAACTGTTGTGTTAGGTCTGGGGGAACAACATCACATGTTCTGCTGGGATACACAGTAGTCCAACTATCATGTGACCCCACTGTTTAACGTCTCCCTTTATTGATGTAGTGCATATTTCAACCATGAGGCCTATTGAATATTAAGGAACACATACTAATGGAATGGGTAACTGTAGTCCAATGTGGATGTTACTTGTGTCCAAATAGCCTACTATATTTACATGTAATCCTTACAAGTAGTGCATAGATTAGTTGCATGGGTTGCCTGGTATCTATTATACTATATAGATATATATATATATATATATATATATATATATATATATATATATATATATATATATATAGGTAGTAGTAAGGTGCCAGTCCCTAGGGCCATAGGTTGTCAGTGAATGTGCTATGCATCTTTGGGCAATGCAGCAATTGCCTCATGTATACAGACAACCCTCTCCTCCTACCACCCAACACTACAACCTGTGAGAGATGTACTTATATAGCCAAACTGGAAGCAAAGCTCTCTTCACCCATGACTGGACTAGACAGTCAAGAGGAGAAGGAAGAAACTTGCACCACACCATACTCATCACATAGTCCCTCAAAACCTGCACCACCAAAACACGTACATAGAAACACAAAACACATGCCTACATTCATGGAGGCTCTCAATAAAAATCTGTTCAAGCAACAGGGACCTCCAAAGCAGAAACACATGCAACCTCCACCCCCCGAACACAACCCAAATGACACATAGCACACAAACTCAGTGTGGCACTCAACCACAGCACATAGGGCATGATAACGTACCCAACACTCTAGTCATAGGTGACTCTATAGTCAGACACACTGATGTTCCACTTACCAGGCTAAACAAGGAGAAAGTTACTGTCAGCTGCCTGTCGGGTGCCAGGATCCGCCACATAACGCACACACTCAGGTCACTCCACAACAAGTACAGATATGACTCTGTCATTGTCCATGTTGGTGTGAATGACCTGAGATGTACCTCTCTGGACTACATGGAAAGAGGGTCTATATTTAATCAGCAAATGCTTAAAAAAGCGAACGCTGATTTATTGACCTTATGTAAATGAAAGCTTACAATCCTGAACACTTAGAACAGTGATTTCCCAGGGAAAAAAATCACTGTTCCAAAAAAGAAAAAAGAAAAAAAAAACTTTAAAACATTACACAAAGTGGGGGGGCTTTGCCCCCTACACCCCCCTACTTAAATATACCAACTCCAAGATCGCACTACAGTGACGAAAAAGGCTAAATAATTAAGGCAGCCAAGCGATTTCTTTTCCAGGGAAAGAATTCGCTTATATGCCATTTTGGTATTTTGCAGTTTTGTGCTTTCAAGTTCGATCAAGATGCATTCGAAAGAATGCGTCTTCGATCATATAATAAGGAACCTGATAAGAGATAATGAGGAGCTGTCTGATCTTGTAGCCCAGGCAGGTATGACCCTAGCCCTGAGTAGCATTCTGCCATCAACCAGAATTATACCACAGTACAAGGACAAAATGATTGACTTCAGCAATTAGCTAAGCTTCTGTTGTCATTCTAAGGGGATCCAGTATCTGTCTGCCTGGGATGACATGATCGACAGACCACGATGCTTTGCCAGAGATGGCCTGCACCTGTCGCCTTTGGGATTCTGGATACTGGTTAAGGCTTTTGCCACCCCTATAGTGCCTTTTTTAGGTAAGGTTCAAATGACAAATTCACCACCGTAACAGGTACAAGCAAGCAAAATCTGAGGGTAATGCTACTCAATGCTAGAAGTTTAAACCTCAAAATGCACTCACTTGAGACACTCCATAAAATGGAGAACATCGACATCTGTGCAGTGACAGAGACCTGGTTCAAGGCTGCAGAGATCACACCTGCATTACCAGGCTATAATTCATACCACACCCTTCAGCCACCTAACCTGGACCGAAACACTAAAGGCTGAGGCGTGTCCATATTCATTAAGGATATCCACACCTCCAGGCTAGTTGCCCAGTATAATGCATCCAAGATTATCCAAGTGCAACTAACTCTGGGCAAGATCGCAATCCAAATTGTAGCTTGCTACGGATCTCAAACCATGCCCCAGGATTTCCACTCCTCATTTCATGATACACTGGAAAATATTAGGGTACAACCTAACACCCTAATAATGGGTAACTTCAACTACCCCACCATTAACTGGGAAAACTACTCATGTACCAACTCTTTTGCTCAACGTTTTCTGTAATTCATAAATTGCAACGCCTTGGATCATCTTATCTGCACCCCCACTGGGGGCAGCAATATCTTAGACCTGGTCATTACCAACATCGACAACCAGTGTTCCACACCAGAGGTCAATTCCTCGTTGGTCAGATCCGACCACAAGCTAATCACCCCAGACAGCCACATCCGCCCCCACCTCCCCCCCATTAGGGAAAGCACCGTAAAACATTTCTCCAAAGCCAACTTCACGACACCCATGCAGATGGACAATAGAGGTACGACTGCTGAATCCTACACAAATGCACTTTATAAGCACTTACGTGAGGGAATGGATCATGCAATCCCTAACAGAACCAAGATGCTATCCTCCAAAAAAAGGAAGCCAATCTGGTGGTCCCCTGCCATAAACAATCTTTACAACAGAAGAAAGAAACTGTTGCAAAAAAGATTAAAATCCCATGATTGGAGGAACTCCCTGGTCAGCCTCAGTAAGAAGCTGAGATCCCTCATAAAATCCTCCAAAGCTAGTTACAGAAACAAAATCGCCAGTGATACTAAAGACAACCACAAAGCATTCTATAGCTATGTCAAGAATCTCAATGGCAACACTCAGATCTGCTCTGAGTTACAGCACAATGGCACTAAATATACATAACCAACTGATATAGCCAACATCCTGGCAGATAGGTTCAGTGCTAACTTTACCCCCCTCTCACCCCCTAAAGGGCCCATCTCTAGTCTGAAAAATTGTAAATTTACTGTAATCATGGCTGCACAGGTAAAAACCACACTCTCCAAAGCCAAGAACACAGCATTTGAGGGACCTGACAACATCCCAGGCTGCGTTCTACATGAACTACAGAATGAACTGGCACCCCACCTAAGTACCATGTTCAATCATAGCCTCACCTCAGGCTTTGTGCCCACTGAATGGCGCACAGTGACAGTTATCCCACTCCACAAAGGGGAGCTTCCACAGATTCTTGGAACTACCGCCCCATTAGCCTGAAGAGCCTGGTCTACAAGGCTATGGAATGTATCATCATGGAACTTATAAACAATGACATTGGTAATCTCCAAACTCTGGACCCCACCCAGTTTGGGTTTGTAAAAGGCAGATCATATCTCCTAAACCTGATAGACTTCTTTGAAGCGGTCACCAAAGCCGTAGATGAGGGTAAGGTGGTTCACACAGCCTATCTACATCTCGCCAAAGCTTTTGACACCATCCCCCACTCTGGAATTATAGATAAACTCACTAAACTAGGTATAAATCCCTAGGTCACAAGATAGGTTGCCAACTGGCTCACTAACAGAACCCACACTGTGAAAGTAGCAGACTCTAAATCCGACTTCAGACCAGTGACAAGTGGAGTATCACAGGGTTCAGTCCTGGGTCCTCTTCTGTTTGGTATCTACTTCTCTGAAGTACGGGCTAACACAGAAGGTATTTGGCTAATGAAGCTCGCAGATGAGTGCAAACTTGGAAACATAATCGAAACTCCTAACGATGTGGGCATCCTACAAAAGGGCCTCACGGAGACAGATGCCTGGTGTCAAAGCCATGGCCTCAAGCTCAATACCAAAAAGTGCATTGTCATCCGTTTTGGTAAAAACTCTGTAGCCATGAACTACCACATAGGCAATAGTCTACTTAACACCAAAAGTGTGATAAAAGACCTTGGGACACAGGTGGCCAGTAGTTGCTGCTTTGATAATCACATTGCCACAGTAGTCAGAAAATCCTTCTACATGGCATACCTTATCACACAAAAGGTTTCTCATCCAGGAAAAAAGAGGTCATTGTTCCCCTCTACCCATCACTCATTAGACCCATTATAGAATACAGTGCCCCTTTTGGTATGTACCTCACAAGGTACAACAACTGGAAACACCGCAGAAATATCTCACAAAGAGGATTACCGGCCTCAAACAGTTGCCCTACGCAGACCGTCTCAAAAAACTCCAGCTTTACTCCGTCGCATATCACCTACTCAGAGGTGATCTCTGTCTAACATACAAAGCTATGTCAAACCCAAAGCTGTTGGAAATGCTTCACTTAAAGAAATCCCAATCCCTCTGAGCTACATGCTCCAAGGACCTAAACTTTGTCACCACAATAAACAGAACATGTGGGAGGGATAGATTCCTGTCCCAGAGACTTCCCATGCTCTGGTACAAACTACCTATCTATATCAAACAAAGCTCCTCATTAGCAATCCTCAAGAAAAATCTTGACGATTGGATGGGAGATAGGAAATTCACCCCGGGGATCACTTCTGTGGCTCTGCTCGACAGAGGAAGAGGAAAATAATTTTCTTGGGTGGCAAAAACCAGGTACCTTTTTGGCTAGGCTTATATAGACCCTAGGGCTAATAGCCTAGTACCTACCTATGAACCTATGCTTATGTACAGTGACTTAATATCCAGACTGTAATATTAAAAATATTGGATAAAAAGCCTTTTTTCATTTATATAATTTAAAAACAGATCTCTTACAAACTAATTTCTGTGATTTTGTAGTTGTGCAGTGATGATCAACGCAGTACATGTCAAATAAAAACTTAAGTTCTTCACTCTAGAATGAATTGATCCACTGTATGAGTTCAAGCCAACCAGATGCATTTATCAGTAAATCTCATTTCAAATAATTCATAGTAACCTTGCTAAAATAAAAGAGAGTGCTTATATTTTGTTAGATGTTATCAATTTCATAATCACAGGAAGCACGTGTGTATGGGTGCACATCGGTGCATGCATGTGTGTGCGTGTATGTGTGTGTTTGCTTGTGTAATGCAGGGGGTACATCATAATTAGTCTATGTAATATGAATTATTGTTGCTAACAATACATTTATGTGAGTCTCTGTTGATAAACTAACATCTAGAATTTTAATTAGCTCTGCAAATGTCTGCGCGTGTTACTTACAAAACATTTATTTATTTGCTTTGATGACGTGTTTGAAATTTAGCTTGCCTGTTTTCAGGAAAAAAAAAACTTTTTTTTCTACTGTATGATTATCACTGATTAATGTTCACATTTCCATTATTTGAATATTTTTTTATAAGAATAGTGTTTTAAAACCATCTAAATTGACAACACACTATTTAAACACTAATGAATGAGAGAAAAAAAAAACAATAATGTAAGGCAGTATGCAATGGATTATTGCTAATAATATCAAGTGCTCGTAATTATCAAATGAATTATGAATGAGAACTCTGGGCATAATGCATTCCTTGGTCAAGATTAATCATTTAAAAGAATTCACTAACTGTATTCAATAATCCTGACAGGATATTTAAGAGCTTCAAGAAATGAAAAATACAAAAAGAAAAAAAAAAGAAAAAAAAAAACGAGACAGAATCATGAAGAATAATTGTGTGGGTTAGTTAAGATTAAACAGAGCATGCTGTAAAACGATTATTAACATACACATTAATGTCACTTGCAGGTGTGAATAACAAGAATTGTGAGGGGGTGTCATTTCTCTTCCCATCCAGTTTAAATTGTGATGATCTTTTATGAAGGCTGAATGCTGGGAGAAACTGAAATAAAGTTTGCCATTCCAGATTTTAATATGAGTTGCACAGATGGTATATGAACTCATCAGCTGTGGATGTCTGCAAGTAGAAAAATATCTTGACAAAACAAGAAAGCTTCTTATGATGTAAAACATGCATATTGGCTTCTTCTCTAGCACATAGTGCAGCATTAGGAAAATGTGTTTGCTTATTACAAAAGTATGGTCCCTTTAACTGTTAGCTGATGCATGTTATTTGATTTGTGGCTAATGACTGCAGAATAACTTGTTCCCTAAGTCTTACATTCACCCATAAGAAATGGAAAGTAAGCAACAATACTGCATGCCTGCAAGTTAATCCATCCCATGCTGCTAGATGAAGCTAAACCTAGAAGAATGTTGACCTCAGGATATTACAGTTTAGGAGTAATGGTCAGCTGACTCTTTCTGCTCACTTAAACATTTCTGTCGGCTCAAAAGTTAATATCCCTCCTCTCTCTCACTTGATTTGTGCTAAAACACAATTTCCTTGCATTTATATGCAATGTGCCATTACTGTAAATAAAAAATAAACAAATAAATAAAAAACAATAGTGTTACTAGCTAGCTAGCATAAAACTTTAACTTTGAAAACATAATGAGAGACAGACCTTCATACAAACCATGTGGGCATTATCTTACATCTTTTAACTCGTTCTGTCCTGTGGAGCTCTGGAATGTAGTACTTCTACTTCCAATTTATTTATTTTATTTATCTGTTTCTGTTTACTGGATAGCCCTACTGAGCCACAAAAGAAGCTTTCTCTTGGTGATACAGATTTAACAAAACGTGTTTGTATAGTAAAAGGAAGATTGATATTTGCAAAGGTATAAAAACATTGATATCAGGTACAATATTATTTTAACAGCAATTAATGTCTTATAGGTATTGTTGACTAGACTTGCAAAAATATAAAGTATAACAACAAATACTGATCTATTGCACACATTTTTATAAGCATAACTATTCATGTATACACGTATTTATATAATTACATACAGTTTAGTCATCTGCATTCCCTATGTGTGATTATTTCATAGTGGAATTATCGGTGTTCAGCAGTTATGTAGGACAGTATATATTGTTATATTAGTGGTAGGACTAGGATAATATATTATAAAAAGAGAGGTTTATTAAGAAAATTAGACAAAATAAAATCATGAACAAAAAGGAGGGATTGTCATTCAATAAGAAGTCATGTCAGTCTAAGTGAAAATCAAAGTAAACTTTATTATCATACAGATCAACACAGAGGAAAAAGTGCGTATCACTGCACGAAACTTCGATTCTTAGGCTTGTACCATATGAATATTAGTTTACAGAAGGAAGATCGATTAAATTAATAATAATTTAAATACTAAAAATGAAAATAACATACTAAAAATAAAGTAACTGAAAGCTTTTAACAGTGAAAAGAAAACAAATACAACAGGAACAGACTCAGTAGAAATATAAGGATATATAAAAAACAGTGCTATATATAGATAAATAAAGAGGCACACATGTAAAAACTTACACACCACCAATATATGCCATAAACTTGCAGTTTACGTTTTTCTTAGTGCAGATAGAGAAGTATAAAGTGAGCTATGCAGAGAGTCATGTAAATAACAATGACATATTGCACATAAATAATGTTTTACCCATTTAGCGGGTTAGGCTATGGGTTTGTTGTTCAGCAGTTTGATAGTGTGTGGGAAGAAGCTGTTATGGAATCTGGATGTCCTGCATCTAATGCTTCTGTAGCACTTCCTTGTTGGCAGGAGTTTGAACAGTCCATAAGCTGCATGGTGTATATCCCTCAATAGATTTCAGATTCTACCATAGCATATGTTTGAATATATGTCCTGTAGGGAGTGAAGGTTTGAGGCAATGATTTTTGTGGCCTGTTTAATGATCATATCCAGACCCATCTGATCAGCTTGAGAGCAATTTCCTTACCAGACAATGATGTTGTTTGTCAGTACACTCTCAGTCGTTGCTCTGTAATTGGTAAGTAGGACCTGTGGGAGCAGGTTAGCTCTACAAAGTCTCCTAAGGAAATGGAGACATTGTTGGGCTCTCCTTATGAGGTAGGAAGTGTTTGTGGCCCAATTTAGATCTTGGGAGATATGAGCCCCTAGGAATATGGTGCTATATATTCTCTCCACTGTAGCACCATTGATGATGATAGGGGTGTGTGGCTTATTCTCCTTCCTAAAATCTATGATTTCATTGGTTTTCCCAATATTTAGTGCTAAATTGTCAGTGCACCAATGAATGAGTTGGTTGACCTCCTCCCTGTAGGACGGCTCATCTTCCTTCTTTACAAGACAGATTACTGTGGTGTCATCTGCAAATTTGATGATTCCATTTAACGGATGTGTAACTGTGCAGTGATGTGTTAGAATAGTGAATAGAAGTGGACTGAGTACGCAACCTTGTGGGACCACAAATGGCCACTAGGGTAAATGTGAGACACCAGTGGTGTGTGTGAAAGATTTTGATAGTATTATCGGCCTGCTTGAGGTTTAATATTTTACCAGAATGATATGGTTCAGTTTTGTGTGCATGCATTCTTCCTTGTTTCAGATAAGTGACTGGTTTTATCCTACCACTGTATGCCAACAGCTGTATCATGCATCTTTTCAAAAATAAAGTTATGCCATCACAGTACAAAACAAATATTCATATTTTGAGAACTCTAACCATTATTAACAAAGGGTAAAGTTGAAACTGCTTGGCATAAACTCGCTTTTGCACTTATAACATTCATTAGAATTTTTTTTCCAAACACCGCTATTGAATTATCACTTGTAGATCATTGATCATAAAACTGGATTTTATAGCTCACAATAAAGGCAGTTGATACTAATTTTATAATGGTTGCAAGCAACCTGCAATGCTTTAGTTCTAATCAGGCTACACATTAGTGCGTGCAGCATGTTTTCCTACATATGTGATATTTCAAACAAGACTAATCAGTTTTGTCTACATCATTTGATTATTAATATAATTGCATAAATACAGAAATTATGGCAATATGAACAGTTTGTTTATGAATAACAATATGTTTTTAGCTGTACTAGACTCAGCTGATAACAAAGACATTTATAAAGGTGTTAGTTTAACAAGTTAGAAGGTTAATACAAACATTAACCTAATACTTAACAAATATTCTAGTGTTTTTTTACTGACTTGTTTCACGATTCATGAAATCATATTGTTCAGACACATGTAGATATAGGCTTGAGCTGAATAATTAAGGGGTGTATGAAATGCAAGGTTAAGTAACGGCTCACTACAGCAACTGTGATACAAAATAAACACAACATTGTTCGAAATTATACCTGACTACTAAATCAATGAACAATCTAGATGTCATTCCTTATGTGCTTATGCAGAACAACTAGTATAAATGTATTTACTCCAGTACAATAACAGAATCTGCTGTCAGCTTTCTGTTTGTAAAGCCTAGGTATTTGCAGTCTAACATAACCTATCTCATTAATAATAACCCCACACAATGTAATCTTGCAAACTTAGTACTGAACAATCTATGCTGTCAGTTAACAAAAGCTTAAATATCTGCACTAAAAATAAAGGTCATACACTTGAAGAAAGTATAAAAGAATAAAGTTAGAAACATGACTCATGATTAGAGCTAGTCAGGAGTTACCAAAGTGCAGAGCAATGTTCTGTAGATTCACAAAGTACAAAAATTCTGTATTATTGTAAATAGTCCTGAATAGCTCCCATAAATCTGGCTTACATAAAAGCATCTGCCACTTAGGAGTACAAAAGAATTCTGGAGACTGCTGATAGCAATGAAAGATTATAGCAACCATTTTGAAAATCAGTTCTTGTATAATTTACATTTTCAGTTCCATGACATAAGCACACATTTGTTTTGTTCATTTTTAATCTTAAAGCTAAGTGCCGCTCCTTGTAGGTGACCCATGATCACTATAATGTTAGCAGACTAAAGTTATGCAGTATTTAGCAAGTTGCAAGTACATGCCTTGGAAGTAAGCCTGCCAATAATTGGAAAATAACAATCTATATATTTTATTTATGAGAAGGTTTTGTGTGGACCATTTAATCATGTTCTTAAGTTAACCATTTGACTTATTTAGAAAGTGTCAGTAATGGTTTTACTAGAAGACAAACTTACAGGGTTTATTCGACTTGATTTGCAAGAGTATTAAATCGGTTGAGATTATTATGACCAGAAGTAGAAGACAGCCCTCAAAATGAGCCAAAAACTTACCTGCGATTTCAAAAGGATTACAGTAAGTAGTAAGCTGAATCATGTGTCCCCATCTCCCCATACTAACCCTTTTCAGTTCTGAGATCACACTCACAGTGCTTTTCTGCAAACCAAAAGCATCAACACAGAGGGAGGTCCCATAGAAAATGGTAATGAGGCAGGCAGGGGCAGCATCTAATCCTAATTAATCATGTGCTCTCCACTGTAAATACATACAGCAACCAATTTAAATTGTTAAGCAATTCAGAGAATCCATCAGCTGTAAAAATGATGACAATTGTATGAAACATTTTACTCAGCTGAAAGGCTACTATCTCCATTAACTTGTATTCAAGAAGTTGAGGAGCAAGTAAGTGCATTGAAGTTCATCAGAGATGTAGGGTTGTGTGTGAGTATGTACAGCAGTACATGTGCTTGTCTGTATGGGTATGAAAGGACTAGGATGAATTTGTGTGTGTGTGTGTGTGTGTGTGTGTGTGTGTGTGTGTGTGTGTGTGTGTGTGTGTGTGTGTGTGTGTATGTCTGTGCACGCACATGCAAGTGTGTGCGTTTGTGTGTGCATGCAAGTGTATGTGTGTCTGTATGTTTGTGTGTGTGTCACTATCTGGATGGGATTAGGTAGAGAATGGAGAGTGTGAATGTGTGTCACAGCATGCGTATGGGTGAATAGTCAACTGTGTCTGTAAGTCTGAGTGAGTCTGGGGGTGTATGATGTTGAATAGATGGCTGTATGTGTTTGTGTATGTGTGTGTGTGTGTGGGGGGGGGGTGATGTGTGTGAGAGAGTATGTGTGTGTGTGTGTGTGTGTGTGTGTGAATGTAAGTGCCTGCATGGAGGAGTTGTTAAACCTCTCAAACCCTTGTATAAGATAATGGCACATGTACATGCCCCATATGTAAATTTTTTTTGCCCACATGTTTCCACTGTTGGAAAGATCATCCAGTTGTCAAGTGTTGCACCAGTGTTTTCAGGGTTTGGGTAAACTGATATCTGTGGGTGAGCCAAGATAACTGATTTTATCAGAGTCTGTATATGAGTGCACTGTCACCTTTTGGGTTGTCTGAGGAAACCATTCTTTTTCAGCCAAAAATAATGGGAAGAATAAATGTTCATAGTAAGGGGCACTTTTTAAATATTCCTCTAATGCATGAAAAATGTTAATAGAATAACATGTTGTGCATTAACACATATTTTCTGAACATAAGATGCATAAAATTATAACATCTAGCTTCACTGACTGACTGTAAGCATCAGAAATTTACCAGAAATGTTGTAAAGACAAACCAAATATATGTGGCAACATCAGGGATGACATGCATGCTTCTGCATAGCTGAGATGTATTTTGCATGTGTCGATGTGACTGATGACCCATCAGGGGAGACTACCACCACAATGTGCTTTTTGTATGAGTGATAAAAATGAATGAGTCAGGGGTACGTAAATGAGCTAGTAATTAGGTGTTCCTCTTTGTGGCTAAACCTGTCTCTGAATCACTTTGCCCCTGATTTTGTACATTGACCAAACTGAGGTAGGTACTTTATGCAAACATATACCTTTAGTTTTAAATCTTGGCCTTAGCCTGTGCCCTCTTCAGCTTCATTACCATGCCAGTTTGTGGGTTTATGAACCAGATGAATGCAATGAAATGCATCATTATTCCATTTGGCACAAAAAATGTCCCTTGACACTATCAAATCAATAACAATGCCCTAAGTACCCATGAAGTGGTAAGGGACCTGGGATCACAGGTTAACCACGACCTTATCTTCGACCACCATATGTCTACCATTGTATGGAAACCTTATCACTTAGCTCACTTGATTAATAATGGCATCGCCTTGAGAGCAAAAGAAGTTATAATCCCCCTATACTTGACACTTATCCGGCTGATAATTGAGTATAGCGCCCCGTTCGGTATGTACCATACTAAGCATCTACAATAATTAGAGAGACTTCAAAGGTTTCTAACAAAGAAGATCAAGGGCCTCCAGCATGTGCCTTACACAGACCAACTAAAATCTCTGTCACTACAGAACCTGCTGGAGGGACAGACTTGTCTCCCAGAGGTCACCACACCTTTGGAATAGACTCCCACTTCACATCAAACAGAGCACCTTATTGGCCCTCTTCAAACACAATCTGGATGATTGGATGGGTAATCATAAATTCACCCCAGAATTCCACCTTTCCTCTCTAGGACAGGAGCAATATGTGCTGATCATGGCACCAAGGGTAACATTTAGCTAGGGTTGTAAGGGCTCTTGGGCCATTAGCCTAGTAACTTCCTATGATCCTATGATCCTATACTCTGTATTGTATAGACTTCTTAGGGGAGTCTTATGCCTGGCCTACAGGGTAACCCAAGACCCAACTCTAATGAACTTACTATATATCCGTAAATCAAATGGGTCAAGGGATATCTGTTCCAGACACTTAAATATGGCCTGTGACTTAAAAACGATATGCTGGAGGATCAGATTTATCTCCCAGTGACTGCCACATCTTTGGAACAGGCTACTATTTAATGTGAAACAGAGCACATGTATGATACTTTTCAAAAGGAACCTGGATGAGTGGATGGAGCACTGCAAATTCTTACCAGGGATAGAGCTCACAACCCTCCTGGACATGGGCAGTCATCACTGAATGCAATCTTGGGTATTGACTAGTATCTCTACACTATTACATTGGGTTGAATTGGCTAGGCTTAAAATGACCTCCGGATTGATAGTGTAGAAATCTCCTATGATCCTGTGGTCCTATGATCTAGTATAGAATAGCCAACACTCTGCTTAAAATGACAATGCAGTGCCAATTCATAATTCAAGCTGTGCTGCCCCTAAGTTTTAACTGCCACTGTTACTAAGTTCTTAGGTAATATAACTTAACACATTTGGTAGTACTTCTAGCAGTTTAAAAACATTATCCACTACCGTATATTTAGTTTTGCACAGGATTACCTTCTAAATTCTAAAGTATTGTCATATACATACGTTAAATAGGCTGCAATCCAAATAATGTACTTGAAAAAATAAAACATGCAGAATACATCTTACCACATAGAGTAGTTACTTTGCAGGTTACTAACTGCTTAAAATTGATATATATGTGCATGTGTGTGGTGTGTATATACAGTTGTCCGACAAATGCAGGGCTGTGATTTGATGTCAACGGTACAGATGGACGAATGGTGGATATGTCAATGGTATGAAATGTTGATACAGTAAGTTGGATTGGGGGGGCTGAGAGCATGTGTGTGAGTGTGTGTGTGTGTGTGTGTGTGTGTGTGTGTGTGTGTGTGTGTGTGTGTGTGTGTGTGTGTGTGTGTGTGTGTGTGTGTGTGTGTGTGCATGTGAGTTAGGGTTATGACTGGAGATGATGGAGGAATGGGTGTTATGTGTTTGCGTGTGCATTTGTATATTTTAGGGTAAGGGTAAGGGTTAGGCCAGGGACAGAAGTAGAGCTGTTTGTATCTGTATTTGTTAATGTTTTTGTGTGTGAGTCTGTTTTCTGCAGTGTCAGTATTACATGAAGATTTTAATAATGGTAAGGTGTAGGGTTAGGGGAAGGAGCATTGTTTAGGTTAGGGTTAGCACACATTATTTAGGTGGAGCAGTGGTCATTTAAATCTTCCCATAACACTGCCACTGTTCAGGCAAATTTGAGGCTAGTGTTAAGGAGGGTTTAGTTGTAATATCTGGAGAGGAAATAGTTGTCCACTCAATATTATTGTTTCCATTTCCCCCTCTATATTGTGTATGATCAAACTTACGTTGTCAGAGTTTTACTTTCGACATTAAAGCAGTTCAGTCATACACAATATATCCATATAAATAAATATATATATATATATATATATATATATATATATATATATATATATGTGTGTGTGTGTGTGTGTGTGTGTGTGTGTGTGCGTGTGTTACATACAAAGGAACAAGATATAAATAAGCAAGTGACAAGTAAAATGTAGATTTATAAAAGGTAATGTCTAGTTTGGCTATTGTTGTTTTCAGTTATTGTCAATTGTATTTGCACTTTTCATATATATTAAGCAAATATTTATTTATATATTTTGTTGTGATTAGTAGTTTTTATGATTTTGTATTTGTTCCTTTTAACAGCTTTGCTCATAGGAATTGTAATTGCCTGGTGATATCACGTTCTCACTGTAGCCCAGTGTTTGCTGAAGTAATTTGCAGTTTTTATTGTGGTTTTAGTCAGCCCTGTACTCATTAGATGCGTTATGCTATCCCAATTGCAACTGAATATTAAATGCTTTCTGCAATCTTATAAGGTTTGGATATGTGAGGCCATTCAGTTGTTACAGCTTTTTAATTTACATGTTGGGCTGTTGCTCCAGGGACTTTTCCCAATGCCAGCTTGTTCAAAGGTTCAAGTAAAAGCATCATTGGGTTAGAATCACAAGTAGGATTAAAGAGAATGTGCTTATTTGACACTTTTTGTTGACAGAGTTCAATGGGATTTCCTATGGGAAGACTGGACCTCATCCAAGGCCATATGTCAGTTGACAGATTCAGCAGAGGGTGCTGATATGTTTTTTTTTTTTTCAGGATTAATAATTTTTGTTCCTGTGGCTGGCTTCCTCTACCTCTAAAGTGATGAAGGATGTCACTTTTTTCAACCATATGCCTATCACGGTGGCCACTGTTGTGTGGCAGAAAGAAAATTACAATAAAAGTATGTTTTTTTCAAAAATGGGAATAGAGGTTAGACATTCAATTCACAAAGAAACATTGAGAGGACATGTATGGCTCCAACTATGGAACAAGGTCTAGAAAATTTTGAACTATTGCCTGGAATTGTTTGCACAGGTACTTTAGTATATCAAGCAGACTCCAAATAATTTTTACTCAGGTAGACTGCAAATGTTGGAACTGCAAAGAGGAAGGAAGAGATAACTTGGAATATATGTTTTGGGAGTATAATGAGCTGGCAGACTTTAAATATTCCCTACAGAGTACTCTATCAGGAATATTAGTTAAGCAAATGCATAAAACTAAGGAAATTATTTTTTAGCTGGGATACAGGATCTGAATTGCCTAGACATACTAGTCTTTAAGTTTAATTCCAATGGCTGCCAAAAAAACATTACTAGAGAATGGAAATAAAAGTTTAAACCAATGATTTTTGAAGTAATAACTATTGTAACAGAGATACAAGAGCAGGAAGAGGAATCTTTATAAAAGTGTAGGAGTAAATTGCATAGAAAAAAATAGAAATTGTGGGAAGAAAACATGCAGAAAAATGTTTTGGATGAGGAATAAGGTTAAATAGAATGCAGGAAGTGAACAATTTATGTAATGTTGGAGTGATTATATTGTGTAGAACAACATATGTGATGTATAATGGTTGTAAATGTAAATTTGTTAATATGGTTTAGTTTCTTTTATACAAATATAAGTACCCTTATGTCACAAGTGATAATTCATGCTCTGCAAAAAAATCCAAGTCCAGATAGGTGCACTCTTTGGTGAGACAGATAGGTCTCCACAGTATCTAGATTAATTTGTCTTTTACTGTTATGTATATTCAAGGTAAATTTACTGAAGTAGATGACAGTCTTTCTTGGTTACAGCTGTCCAAATTTCACATGATTGCTCTGAAAGCTCGGGAGATACTTGCCAACATCCTGTTTCATCTCTGGTCGATTTGTACAGACTAACTACATGGCTGTTTCTAACTCCTAGGTGATTAGTATCAGGAAATCATATGGAGCAGATCTGCAATCCTTTGTTCATAGGTTCATAGGTTCATACTAGGCTATCTGCCCTGGGGCAATTATAAGCCTAGCCCGATTCTGTATGGCTTATGCCACCCCTTGATTTGAGTATACTGTGCCCTTTTTAAGGTTTAGTTTACTGTGCCTCTGTCTAATAGTGACACGGGAGTAATCCCTGGGACAAACCTACGATCCCCCATCCACCTATCGAAATTCTTCTTGAAGAGATTCAGTGAGGTGCTCTGCCTCACATGAACTGGAATTCTATTCCAGAGCGAATGGAGCCTCTGGGTTATGAACCTGTCCCTCCAGCAAGTTCTATTTATTTCTGTGCTGAGGTTCAAGTCCCTCAAGCGTGTTGCTCTAAGGGATTTAGATTTACTGAGGTGGAGCATGTCCATTAATTCTGGATTTGACATAGCTTTGTATGTCAGGCATAGATCGCCTCAAAGTAGGCGGTATGCAACTGAGTAGAGCTGGAGTTTTTTTAACTGAGCAGCATATGGCATCTGTTTGAGACCCTTGATCCTCTTGGTGAGATACTTTTGGGGTCTTTCTAATTGCTGCAGGTGTCAGGTAAGGTACATCCCAAAAGGGGCATTGTATTCTATGAGGGGCCCGATGAGGGATGAATAAAGGGGCATGATTACCTCTCTTGATCTAGATGTGAAACCCTTCATGATGAGGTGGGCTATGTAGAAGGTCTTTCTAACCACTTTGGCAATGTGGTTTTCAAAGGAGAGATTGCTATCAACTTGGGTCCCCAGGTCCCTAATAACTTTCTCTGTACTTAATGGGTTTCCGCCTATGTGGTAATTTGTGGGCACATTGTTTTTGCCAAAGGGTATGACTATACATTTTTTGGCATTTAGCTTTAAACTATGGCGCTGGCACCAGTTATCTGTCTCTGTGAGACCTTTTTTAAGGATGTTTGTGTCAGCTGGAGAGTCAATTATGGCGCCCAGTTTGCAGTCATCTGCGAACTTGGTGAGCCATAGTCCTCCCACGTTTGCCTGTACCTCGGAAAAGTATATACCGAACAAGAGTGGTCCCAGGACAGAACCCTGTGGGATGCCACTTGTGACCGGTTTCGAGTCTGACATGGCTCCAGCAACTCTCACTCTGTGGGTTCTGTCTTTGAGCCAGTTTGCGACCCATCTTGTGACATAGGGGTTTATATTTAAGCTGGATAGCTTATCTATGATGCCCGAGTGGGGTATTGTGTCAAATGCCTTTGCAAGGTCCAGATAGGCTGTGTGGACTACCTTCCCTTCATCTATGGCTTTGGTGACTGTTTTGAAGAAGTCAACCAGGTTCAAAAGGCAGGATCTGCCCTTGACAAAGCCAAACTGGGTAGGATCTAGTGTCTGTAGGTCCCCAATGTCTTTGTTTATGAGCTCCATGATGATCCTCTCCATAGCCTTGCAGACTAAGCTAGTCAAGCTTATGGGGCGATATTTTCCAGGGTCCGTAGAGGCTCACTTTTGTGGGGTGGGACCACTGTTGCTGTACGCCATTCTGTGGGCACATATCCTGTAGTGAGGCTGAGATTGTATAGCTGTTTTATTTGAGGGATTAGTTCCTCTTGGAGTTCATGTAGGACGCAACATGGGACGCCATCTGGTCCCATGGAAGCAGTGTTTTTTGCTTTGGAGAGGGCAGCCTTCACCTGAGCATCAGCGATGTTTTGGAGGCAGCTCTCTGCCAGGATAGATACTTGCTCTTTTGGGGGGGGGGAAGGGGTGGAGAAGTTTGCACTGAACCTGTCTGCCAGGATATTGGCGATGTCTGTGGGTTCAGTGTATTTTTTGTCATTTAGAATCAACTCAGAACAAGTCTGGGAGTTGCATCCCAGGTTCCTAACATAACTGAAAAAAGCCTTATGATTGCCTTTGGTGTCCTGTGCAATTTTTCTCTCGAAGCTGGCCTTGGAGGATTTTATGAGGGATCGTAATTTTTTTGCTAGTACTGATCAGAGATGCCTTCCCTATTAGGGATTTTGCTCTATCATGTAGTAGCTTCCTCCTTCTGTTGTACAGTTTATTTATGGCAGGGGTCCACCAGACTGGACACCTGCCTTTGGATGATTGGGTCTTGGTTTTGTTTGGGATAGCATGATCCATGCATTCCTGGAGATGTCCGTAGAATGCGTTTATATAGGATTCTGCAGTTTGGGCCGTAGTTTCCAATGGCCCTGGGGCCTTGAAGGATTCCACTTCGGTTTTGAGAAGTGAGAAGTTCACTTTTGAGAAGTTTTTCACTGTGGTTTTCTGGGCTGGGGTTGTGGTCGGGATGTGGACATCCAGTGAAATTAATTTATGGTCTGATCTTACCAATGAGGGATATACTTCTGGTGTGGAGCATAGAGTCCCCATGTTGGTAATGATCAGGACTAGTATGTTGTCCCCTCTTGTGGGAGTGGTGACTAGTTGTTCCATAGCATTTGAGTTTATAATTTCCAGGAACCTTTGGGCTAAGGTGCTGGGGCTTGAGTAGTGCTCCCAGTCAATGTTTGGGTAGTTGAAGTCACCCAATGTAATGGTGTTCGGAGAGATCTTCATGTTCTCCAATGTTTTCAGGAAAGCCGAGTGGGATTCCTGACTTTGAGAGGGTGGTCTGTAGGATGCTATAAACTGAAAAGCAGTCTTGCCCACTGTTAGTTGCACATGGATGGTCTCTGATACTTCGTGCAATGCCACTAACCTGGAGGTGTGGATATCCTTGATAAATATGGAAACTCCCCCTCCTTTTGTGGTTCAGTCTGGGTTTTGGGGCCGAAAAGCATGATATGAGGTATAGCCTGGTAGTGCTGGGGTGTTCTCTGGAGCCTTGAACCAGGTTTCTGTCACTGCACAGATATCGATGTTCTCCATACTGAGGAGAGCTTCGAGTGCGTGCATCTTGAGGTTAAGACTTCTGGCGTTAAGCAGCATTACCCTTAGTTTCTTGTTCCTTGTGCTGTCTATGGGGGTGGGTTTGACTTTTGAGCCTTGCCTAAAAAAAGCACTATGGGGGTGGCAAGAGCCTTTGCCAATATCCGAAAGCCCAGTGGTGACAGGTGCAAGCCGTCCCTAGTGGCTTGTCGAGCATGTCATCCCAGGCTGACAGACAGTGGATCCCCTTTGAATGACACCAAAATTTTAGCCAATTGTTAAAATCGATCATTTTGTCTTTGTACTGTGGCATAATTCTAGGTGAGGGTAAGATGCTGCTTAAGGTCAGGGTCATACCAGCCTGGGCTACATGATCAGAGAGCTCCTCTATGTCTCTTTTCATGTAGTCCAGGAAGGTACGTCTCAGGTCATTCACACCAGCATGTACAATGACTGAGTCATATTTGTATTTGCTTTGGAGTGACCTGAGTGCTTGCGTTATGTGGCGGATCCTAGCACCCGACAGGCAGCTCACCGTAACCTTCTCTTTATTCAGCCTGGTGAGCGGGACGTCAGTGTGTCTGACAATAGAGTCACCTATTATAAGAGTATCAGGTGTGTTACTCAGCCTTAAGGGCTGTGGCTGCTTGGCACACTGACTTTGTGGGCTATGTGTTGTGTGTGTTTTGTTTTGAGGTAGCCATTGCTTGGATGTCTGCTTTGGAGGTCTCTGTTGCTTAGGTAGATTTTTATTTAGAGCCTTCGAGTATGTTTTTGTGTATTTATGTGTTTGGTTCGCTGATGTGGTGGGACTATGTGATACTGGAATTGTGTTGTGTGTGGTTACCTTCTCCTCCTGACTGGTTACACCAGTTTTGAGATGAGAGAGCTCAGCCTCCAGTTTGGCTAAATAGTTGCATCTCTCACATATATTTGAACCTGTTTGGAGGAGGAGAGGGTTGTCCGTGTATATGAGACAGTTGTAACATTGCCTCAAAATTCCCAGATTCACTAGCTGGACTGGAGAGGAAACCATTGACTGACCTTTGGACATGCTAGAGTAATATAGGGAAACTGAATTTAAGACGGACGAATAGAGGACAGGGTAATCGTAGAGAGTATAAGAGTAAGTAGTGCTTATGGTTTAATAGTGCTAACTTGTAGGATTACTTAATTGGACCAGTGAAGGGCCTTAGAATGAGAATATGGTGTTTAAATTGAGAGATAGAGCAGTTCTAAGGGAAAAAGTGAAGAGCAGACTTTGTGGAGCCAGAAATAGTTTAAACCCAATTAGGCAGCGCTGCCTGCTGTTGCGCTATGCGCAAAAACGCGCAAAAGCGGGTTTTAAGAGAGGAAGATGAAGGAGTTTGGAATTGACCCAAAATGGCCAATAAAACTACAGTTTCAAGTCAGTAACCACTCCCACAGGGGCAGGCAGGCTGCTCAATGTTTTTCACTGCCACTGATCAACAGAGAGACTTCCCTTTAGCACAAGCAATAAATGGCCTCCAAGAAACTTACAAACAGTTCAAGAACAGCAAGCCTGTAACTGAACTTTTTTAAATCTCAGAAAAGTGGGAAAAAAGCAAGATTTTTTTTGTTTTTTTTCAGAGATAGCAGAGGTTCACAAGTATCAACAAGTTATAACAGTGCAGTAAATGACCCCACACAAGAGTGCTAGGCCAAAGACAGATAAAATGCAAGTTTTGAGAAAAAAAAGGTTTTAAAAATAAGTGCAAACAGGAAATTCAGTAAACAGCTCTAGGTTGTGCTCTAAATACAGTTACTAATGCAGAACTTTAGCACCAACAGAGAATATCTTTTTACTCTTTTGATCTGTCAGTGCTCAGTGTCAAGATACATTTTGCAGAAAAATATTAACACTTTCCATATTTAACTGGTTGCTTTCAGCAGTTTGGCTAAGTGATCAGGAGCACTAGATTTTACCATGTTGTGGATTTTTTTTCGAGAATGGTTAATAGTGGAGAAAGAATTGTTGACAGGGCAGATATAGAAGGTGGTCCATTGACAAGGACTTTTTTGTGCAGCAGATTTTAGAACATGTATGCAGTTCTCTCAGATTATCACTTGTGTGCTGTTTTGGATCATGCTAATGTGCAGCCTTTACTGGGAAGCTTTTCTTGGGGTGATGTATACATTCATGAGCAGTCTGTTTTTTGGTATATTGTTCCAAAACTGACCAATGGGCTCAAGGTCAACATGTTAGTTTGGGTATGGCTCTCTGCCACTTGCTTTATGCAGTTTATTGGGCATCCATCCTTCACAATTTGCATGATCGAATATTCCATTCTGAGTCAGTTTTCAAGCTGTCATTTGATATGGTGATTATTCCTAGGAAATCAAGCAGTCTTCTTCATAGAAAACCTCAAGGTTTAGGGTCTTCCTACTTTGGATATTTCTCTTTATTACTTTCATATTGGCAGGGCATCGGGTCTAGCCAAGGAAGGTTAAACAATTGAAGTCATTAAGAGAAATTAGTGGTGGTTTTCTCTTGCTTCTCTTAAATATATTAGGTTTAGCTTTAGCAGTGATAATAGTTTTCATTATTGTTTTACAGGTATTGCTCACATGGCCATTACTGACCACTAGTTTCTTATGTTAGCATCCAAAAGTGCATTAGTAAGGCCAAAGGATAAAACTTTGGGTCTAGTACATGCTTTGTGATGGTTCTTCACAGTGTTATTCAGCACCTTGGACAACCACATCTGATGTTAATTCATATACTGGCGGGAATAACATCAAGTTAATGTCAAACAAATGTCTGCTGGCTGACAGTTTTACAGTGCTCTATGAGGTGCAATGTTATTATCCACAGACAGTGATGACTGTTCAGCTGTCATTCACAGGATATATTGGATTTGCATGTTTTTTTCCATCTCCAGTAGCAGTCAACTCTATTCAGAAATAACTTAATCGCAAAGTATGCAGGGCAACCAATTCCTTAGGATTTCATTCCTTGGAAAATTGGTAATTCATGGACATGCACCCTGAGAGTTTAGGGCAGATGGCATTCATTTACTGAATATTAGTATAGAGTTGTTATTTAGTAATTGTTTTTTTATTTATTTATTTATTTATTTATTTTTTGTTCCCCCATTAGGTATCAGGCAACTGTCCCAGCTGCCTGTGCCCTACATACAAACCAACTCTACCAGTTTTATTTCCTATCCCTTGACTTACTACAGTGTTACAGGGGCTAGTTGTGGATCCTAAGAGTATCCTGGTGGCCCAGCCACCTCAAGTTTCATCATGGATGACAGGTTTTTTTTATTTATATTTCCTACTGACTTCCCTGCCCCATCTCACATATCCATTGACTATGTTCAAGGCAAATCCCCTTTTTCAACCATAACTTCCTTAAGGGTCATCATCAACAAATACCCTCCATCCCAGAATGGGTCTATATTATAACATCGAAGTCTAAAAACATTGAATGTTATAATATCGACCCCATTCAATCGAAACACCCAAAAACCGAACAGTCAGAATAGCAAATTTCTTCCCAGGGAAAAAATGTGCTGTTCTGACAAACATACACAGAACTCAAGCACACCAAAATAAATAATCCACACACATACACTTCAGGAAACCCTACACTAAACCAGACATACACCACTAGCTACCCACTTACCTTAACTCAACCCTAACCCTAAGATCCCTAACTATCGCACACTCACCTTACCTGCTCCCTAGCCCTAACTCACCTACCCCACCCTAACCCTCACATCCACATAATCGCACATTTACCTGACCCATGCCCTAACCCTACCTCACCTAACCCACGCCCAATCGCATACTCACCTTCATTCGTGCACTTACCTTAACCCGGTCCTTAACCTTCACTCCACAGTTGAGGAAATAGCAAAGCTGCGGACACGGCCCACTGAATGCCTTCCCTAGGAAAGTATTCGGTGTTCTGCAGCTTCCCTATTTCAAGCATTCGCTCTACTGGGTTAGATATCATAACATTCAAAGTTTTTAAACTTCGATGTTATAATATAGACCCCTCCCCCCAGAACAGGCACATCAGTCCCTCCCTCTTGCTGTGATAGTCACCCAAACCAAAACATGAACCCATCTCTACTGGCCCATAGTTAGGGCTTTATTCCTTTATGCCATTGGAGCACCTGGTGTAGGCCTGTTTACTTTCATGTTTTCTTTTGGTACACAAGATCTTTTGTGACTTTCTCTGATGTAGAGGCCTTTACTTGGGTCTGGTAACTCACGCTTATTGATGCTTTGCAGCATAACTATAAACAGCTTTGGGCTCATTGTGTTTATTACAGTTCTGGTCATTACACTTGATTCAATTGAGGTGGTCAAAGGTTGTTAGTGGTCAGGTTGCAACCAGGAAAGAGGGGGAAAAAGTTCTGCCTAGTCAGTGAGGCTAGGGTAGTCTTCCTTGTTTTCTATCTTGCTTCCCTGGGTCACTGTAATGGCAAGGTGATTGGGGAGAGTGAGTGATTCATATGCCCCTATAAGGTATAGCCTGCTGAGGGACACTAGGTCGGACAAGCCAGCTGGGGTGTTGCATATACTGTCACTGCAATAATTTGCCTTGTTTGATAATAAATGTGAACAGTTTAATGGCATTTGTAATCTATAATGGTCACAATGGCTATGTTAGTCTGCTGTCTTCTTGGGAATGGGCAAGAGAAACTGATACTTGAAAGTTTAAAGTTCCACTATAGGTATATGTCTCTGTCTCTCACTGTGTGTGTGTGTGTGTGTGTGTGTGTGTGTGTGTGTGTGTGTGTGTGTGTGTGTGTGTGTGTGAACCATAATTCTGGCTGGGGTATAATAAATAAAATATCTGGTATGGGAGTGGGGGATCTGGGAGTTCATTTTGTGATGAATGGTGCAGCTATATGTCACACGCCAATTTCTCAGGTCCAACAGTAATATATATTGTATATATTACAATCCAAACTACCTTACATATTTCATTCATCCATTTTGTTAGTTATTTATTGCAGTTTTCCTATTCATTCCATTGATTTTTTTTTTTTTTTTTTTTTTTTACTTTTTCTGTTTAACTCCACAGTTGCATTCATTTTGTTTTTTCTTTGTCCTAAAATGGAAAGGTGTAGTAATGCCAAGTTATTGTAAGGTTCTGATTCATAAAGAACCTGAGCATGGTACAACGTGCTGAGGCCAAAAGTGGTTGTTTCTATGGTAACAGAATATGAGATTCAGAGACATGTTGGTTACAGTGGAGAAATACTTCATTATTAGCAAATCTGCGTGTCTCTGAAAAATGTAGTGTTAGTGATAGTGCTAATCATGGATGGCAGGAGAACAAGCACCCCCCCCTCAACCTTTCTCTCACAAATATGCACACATTTAAACACACACACACACACACACACACACACACACACACACACACACACACACACACACACACACACACACACACACACACACACACACACACACACACACACACACACACAGCCATACCTCTTGCAAGTGCCTGAGCTGCAGAGCATCACTGATGTTTCCTTTTAATTTTTCCTTGTAACTCATAAATTATGGATGATTACAATCGATCATTAACACCAGACATTAGAGTTTCAGTCTTCTTATTGTTCTGAAAATGCATCAAAACCTGTTGTGCTATTAACTTTTTAAGATGATTACTATAAAATTTAAAAAAAGACTCCCTAATGTTGTTTAGTGCTGCTCTGGCTTTGTCTGGCAGTATTGAGCAAAGCCCTAGTAAGTCATGGAGCATTACTGTTAGTCAATAATTCCAGATGTTAAAGTTTCATACTTAATGTGCATAATAGGCTTCCAGTGTCGACCACCCACACTAACCTGTGTTCTATTATGTTAATATTAAAGAGTGTATGTACTAGCTAGCATCCCTCCTGTGTCTAATGTTACATAATATCATGCACGTAACCACATTAGTAAATGTGTGTTGACAGGTAGTCATACACACACACGGGTTCACTTCAGATGATCAAGTTTCCGAAATCTTGAAACTCATATGGTCGAGACCATATGATCGAGTTTTCAGAAACTTGAACATCTGAAGGATGGGGTTAAATAAAGTGTGTGAGTGTCTTAGTTGAGGGATTCTGCAGAGGGACAAGCCCTCTGCACCCCTGCTACTTAAATATATGAAGTCCGAGATTGTGCTACAATGGGGAACAGGGAAATCTCTCTTTCCACAGTGTCTGCAGAATCGCGGAATGGGAGATTTCCCTTTTCTCCACTGTAACACAATCTTGGAGTTAGTATATTTAAGTAGGGGGGGTGTGGAGGGGTGCTTGCCCCCCTGCAAAAACATTTTTAAATGTGTTTTTTTTTAATTTTCACTTCTGATGTTCGAGTTTCTGAAAACTCGAACATATGATCTCGATCATAAGAGTTTCGAGATTTTGGAAACTCGATCATCTGAAGTGAATACACACACACACACATGCACACACACACACACACACACACACACACACACACACACACACACACACACACACACACAAACACGCAAAATTACACTCATACCTCTGAAGATACTCAGTCACATTGTGACAAATCTAGACACACTCACACACAACCCAGCACTGTCTCATAGCAGACATTTACTAATGTTACCTTTTTACTTGGTCTTCCCATTGACTACGATGTCAGGGACTGCAGCTTTTCAGACATGTTCCTTAATACAGTAGCCAACTTAAATTCCACAGTCAATTGATTTTCTAAATCTCTTACCTTCACACATGCCTTATGCATTAATTTCCAGGCAAAGAACACGGCTAATTAGAATAGACCACCTCCTTGGAATGCCTCATTAGCATGTAGCACAGCCATAATGATGACTCACTGAGGTGATTCTACAAACAAAGTAAGATCAGTGCATTGAGCCAATCTCTGAATCAGAAAGGGTGTGACATCAGTGGTAAGAGCTCATGTTAAGGCTTACCGCTGGTGGCTTCCCATTCTGAATTCCATCCTAAGTCAAGTTTCATTTCGAGTCTGTTTCAGTGCAAGTGCATAGGACATCTTTTTTCTGAACGAAGTTTTCTGAATATTTAATAATACGTTTATTTGTATTGGCATGTTGCTGTTGGAGTAGTATATTTTGCCTGTATTTTGTAGTATGACTAATGTTATTTGACTTTTACTTTTAACAGTCTTATCTTGCTTCATTCTTTGTGGCTAATTTCTTTCATTCATTTTGTCTGGCTAATTTTAAAGTATCACTTCATTTATATATATTTTGAAAATGTTCTTTGCTTCTTTAGTGACATATTCCTATGTTTTGAGCTTGATTTATGTGGTGAATGCTTGTTGGTGGGTTGACAGTGTGCATTTTGGATTCCTGTATTTTTGATTAGTTAACTTTTTTCATTGTTTAAAATTGGACAGATTATTATTATTATTATTATTATTATTATTATTATTATTATTATTATTATTATTATTATTATTATTATTATTATTATTATTATCATCATTATTATTGCTATTTCTGCATTTTAAATATTATGTTTTTATTTAGTGCTTAGTGGTGTCATATCAGTAACAGGGTTCTTAGCAGAAAAGATGACTACTGTGGTTCAAAGATGTGTCTAATGTTAGGTGGAAAGGATAATGCGGTTCAAAAAATGGTGACTCTGGATACAGGATAACAATGGCAGTGTTGTAGTCTCTATGTACCATTCTATGATAGAATAGAAATGGCACTGATGTAGATTCTCTATACACAGCTCTACATGATAGGATAACAATGGCAGTGGTGTAGCATCTTAATGTATTGCTCTATGATAGGATAACAATTGTAGTGATGTATAGTCTCTACATACCGCTCTGTGTTAGGATAACAGTGGCAGTAATGTAGTTGCTACATATCACTTTATGATAAAATAGCAATGTCAGTAAGGTAGAGTCTCTAAGTACAACTCTTTGATAGGATAACAATGGCAGTGATGTAGAGGTTTTACATACAGCTCTATGATAGGATAACAATGGCAGTGATGTAGACGTTTTATGTACAACTCTACAATAGAATGTCAATGGCAGTGATGTAGAGTCTTTACATACTGCTCTATGACAGGATAACAATGGCAGTGATGTAGACGTTTTATGTACAACTCTATGATACAATGTCAATGGCAGTGATGTAGAGTCTTTACATACTGCTCTATGATGAGAAAATAATGGCAATAAAGTAGAGGACCTACGTACATCTCTAAGACAGGATAACAATGGCAGTGATGTGGAATCTCTATATACCGGTCAGTGATAGGATGACAACGGGAGTGATGTAGAGTCTTTACCTATTGCTCTATGATAGGATAAAACTGGCGGTAATGTAGGTTTTTTACATACAGCTCTCTGATAGGCTGATTAGGTTGATGTCTTAGTGGTTCACCTGGAACAATTTCAGATATAACTAGATTAAAGATTCATAACTTGGGCAAAAACTGGTGAAATCATGTTTTTATCATTATTAAAATGCATATCATATTAATGTTGGAATATATGTTGTGGCCACTTATTTGAAAAAGGAACAACAAAACGTCATTATTTGTTGTAAAGGAATAATTGAGTGGTGTAGTGCACATATCACTGAAAAACATGCCATTGTATCAAACTGATTTCAACAATTCCATAAAGATGAATAAATCAAGTGGATGGTGAGCTGATATGATTAATTGCTTTAGCAACTAGTTATATCTGCTTTCAGGAATGTTGTACGCAATTAAATGTCGGTAGATTTATATTTACAAATATTGCATCTGAATAAGAGGATAGCGCATTGTTGAAGAGATAAATCATAGGTACAAAGCATGAAACATGAGATAAACTATGAAACTGAGAGCCTGCAGGTAAGCATCTGATTTGATTAGACCAGAAGAATGAGTCATAATGTAAGTGGTACACTTCTTCAAGGTTTATTAAAATCCTACTACATACATAGAAATCAGTAACATTTAGCTCATAAATAATTCATGTCTATTACATGTTTAATCGCCCTTCTTTTCTTCTTTCTGTTTTCCTGATGAAAGCTGAATTCTTACACTGTTGGGCATTGTGGTATGAATGACCCACCTCATCCATAATTCCTTGTGGGCTGTAGCATAGGCAATAAGATTACATGTTTATGGCCTGTGAAATTTAGTTTGGTTAGAACAAATGTGCACCTATCCTTTTCCATTTCTTGATTGAAATGTGACTTATTAGTTGGCAGATCTGTGCTTTCATCCAGCCATCCTCCAGGCTTCATTTCAGTTATGAGAGCTCACTCTCACCCTGGACTGGGTAAAGCAGTAGTGGGGGTTATGAGCATGAGATACTGAGGCTTGTTCATGCTTTCAGGGCTGAGGGTGTTAACAGATTCTTGCCAGACAATTACTATGTGGTAGGAAAGCCCAGAATGCAGAAGATCTCATTGCGGGCGTGATCACAGCAAATAGTACAGAGTACTACATCTTAGGGCATCTGTAAGCTTGTGCAGATGCCTGCACATGTACATGATGTGGTAATGCACTTTTGGGGAAGTATATGTAGCCCCCCCCCCCCCGAGTGCAGTGCAGAACTAGATACATTTGTACTTCACTAGTTTCTACCATCATCCAATAAAAAAGGCATATGTTAAACAACCACTGTTATAGGCTAATGTGATGGTTTTCTTTGTCTAACCACAGTGACCTGAAGCCTTTAATCCATGATGGCTACTAAGTCTATACAGCACTGTTAGGTTAAGATTTCCTTTATCCAAAGAAATTGTAATTCGGCGAATCTGTAGCATATAGTGTATTTTGCTGTAATGTTCAGAGCTAGAATAAGTTGTTCTTATATACTTTGTCTTACATCAAATATTACAGTTTGATTTCTGGGCAAAGACCAAATGTAGGTCACAGGGTGATATATGACAGTTGCATGTTTTGAGTGATTGTATGCTCAAAGTAGATGTACCATGCATTGCCTGTGAGGTACAGAGCTTGGGGTAGAAAGTGATAGTTTGGCTAGAAAAATGCTTTCTCTCTTCACTTTAACAAAGGTACTTGTTTTGTAAGGTTAAAATAACAGTTCTTCCTCAAGCAATGAGATTACAAATATCCTGTGCAGCCCTGGTAGTTTTACTGATTGTTTCCATTCCCCTTTGTGATGTTACAAAAAGGTTAACTAAAGTATCATTGACATCCAGTGGCAAATAATGGCTGCCATAATAGTGTGCAGTACATCTGGGTAATAAATAATGAGTGCAAAGTGGCCGCATATTAAACAAATGTTTTCCATTTTACAGGCATTCTTTACTTATAAAGATGACTTTAAGTGCATTATAGTCCCTATTAATAATAGCATAGACAAACATGCAAGAGCTATGGTGCACAATAATTAGTCTCAACAGGTCATAAATCTGAAGTACCTGCCAACAAACCAGATTATCTGTAGAAGGCACCGTTTTTCAGTGGTAAGAAAAGAAAAAAGACAAGGCAATGTTTTCCTGACTGCTTTTTTCTTCAGTAAATATGATAATGTAAAATATTCATCTTAGATTGTTCACAAAATCATCACTCTGCATAAACTAACTGCATGATTAAGCCTGTATGCAGCATTTTCGTACTGGATTGACTCTGAGAATAATGTATTAAGAAAGGATCTCCCTCCCTAAAGAAAAATGTTTCTAATCTGTGCCAAGGATTACTTCAAGAATAATAAGCAAGTCAGATATTTCCAGCAAAGTGTGGTTTTCAGGTCTGTATTACAAAAACTGGTGTTGGTGTATTATCTGACTTCTTAACAAACACTAATTAATCAGAACTGAGTCCTGTGATTGGAAGACTGCATTGGAAATAATACATAAACCTGAAACTCTTTGTGGTCCAGAGACTGCAGTGTTTTGGCACCTAAATCCAAGAATACCCATCTTTTAAAGTGATACAGACAAAACAAATAAACCAAACAGTGACAGCTATTATAGGAGTACAATCAAATAACCATTTGTTCATCAGGTAGGGACCATCCCAAATGTACATTTGTCACATTCTGAAGCAAGTTTATGTAACAAACTTTTGGAGATGAACGTAATCTCCTTTCCATATACAGTATGAAATTATATGCTATTGATAAAAAAGTGTGTTGCTTTTTTGCTTTATTCTCTTGATAAGTGCAGCTGAAAAATCCCTGGTGTAACATGAAATAAGAAGAGTACATTGCTTCACTACCCTAAGTGAATGTATAGACTCCCAATAAACTGTGACAGAATAAATTACAGGGCAGTGTTTTCATATATCTAGTTTATTGAATGTACACTATTTTAACAGGTAAGTGGGTATTATATGATGAGTTTGTGTGTGTGTGTGTGTGTGTGTGTGTGTGTGTGTGTGTGTGTGTGTGTGTGTGTGTGTGTGTGTGTGTGTGTGTGTGTGTGTGTGTGTATGTATGTATGTCTGAGCCAGACTTATTTAGTGGTAGTGCCAGAGAAAGTTTTTTTTTTTTTTTTTTTTTTTAACATAAGGTATAGGGTTAGTCAAAGGGACAGTGTTATAATGTGGGTTAAGGTTAGGGTTAGAGTTAGATGGCTGACATGTCTTCCTTTCAGATATGTGTCATCTCTAACCCTATCACTGCTCCTGTCTCAAAACCTAACCATATACCTTACCTTAAGGAAAAATCTGTATCTGTAACTCAATCACTAATCGGGCAAATGAGAGGCTATATATGTGTGTGTGTGTGTGTGTGTGTGTGTGTACACACACACACACACACACACACACACACACACACACACACACACACATTAAAAAAACAGAGGTGATAAATATAAGGATGAAATATGGGGACAAGAAATAACCCTAAGCATTGACTCTCATTTGCAGTCTCAGTCATGTATTAAAAATATGGCAGTTCTTGCCTTGTACTTTCCATATCAAAACTTTGTCAAATAAAGGATCGTTAATTTTATTTGTTTGAATCCTTTTCCAGGTACGAGGTCTTCTGTTTCCAAGTCACCTCCAAAAGCTTTTTGCATTCTAAATTGAGAATCTGCAACTGCATTGCAGAGGAGAAAGAGGAATGAAAACATGAGGTAAGTTTTTTTCTTCTTTTATGTAAATAATTAACTCTGGCAGGCAACCTAATATGCGTTATTGGAGCTAATTGGTAACTGTGTAGAGACATGGACATGCAGGCTTAGTACAATGCAAGCTCGGCTATGATTCATAGTCCATCAAGTCAGTAAGCTGGTATTGAGTCAGGCTGAGTGCTGCCCTATGCTGCTAGTGAAATCAGTTGTCTCCCAACCTATCTTTAAATGTCTGAACTTCAAAGAGCTGTCTACAAAAAAGGGAAAATTGATTGACTGTAAGCAGTCATAATTTTTAGTAACCTACTCTAAAGATTAAATATGCCATTTGCAAAAATATGCAAAGTCAAGTGCTGGAGTCACTTCCTGGTCAGAAGAAAGGAGGACACAAAATACTTTTGTTTGCAGGTAAACCTCTTAAGCTGACTGCTTTTCATGGAAAATTCCAATGTTGAGAACAGATGTTATGTTGTGCTGTTCTGTTCTCACATCAGAGAGTACTAATTTCTATTCTCTGACTCACTCCTAACACTAACTAATGAAAGACTGAAATTGTAAGCCATCTATCAAAGGTACATGACCAGTCCTAGGGGCTTCTTGCAGTATAGTTAAAAATAGATAGTTTTGTTCTTTAGTTTAGATCATGCCTCTCTTCTGTCCATGATTTTGTATAGCATTCCTAATTGTGTTTCCTATTTTTTCCCTGATTCTCATAATTTCTTTTGTAAATCACTTAGAATTATAGTCAGTGAATAATAACAGACATAAGAGATTTTTCTTATTGTCATGAAATTGCACAGTGACACAAAAGCTGTTGCTCTATCAATGTTATACTGGAATAAGTGTGACATTAGAAAGTGTTTTTGATTTTAGACCTTTGTCCCCCACTTCATGCCTCTGCACTGGCCCAGTAATCAAGGAGCCTCAATCCTCACCACTAGCACTAGTGAGGGATGTACAAATTGGCAGGATGACAAGTACACACAGAGTAAAGTACAATTTCCCTTAAGAACACACAAAAATCACAGTCAGTCTGCGGCAGGTTTCTGCCTCTTTCTCCAGATCCCCAGTAAGACTACCCACTGGCACAGCCATAGCATTAAGATCTCAGCTGAGGGGTCAGGTCAAGATATCCAGCACCATCTCTGTCCAACCAGTGCTCCGGGTCCCTGCCCAAGTAGCTGACACACACACACACTTTGAGATTTGATTTGTATACAAACAGACACACACACACACACACACACACACACACACACACACACACACACACACACACACACACACACCTGGGGAAGGCTGGTACAGGTTTACTAGCTATGCCCCTTCTGCCCAAACTATAAGGTAATTATCACTGCCACCAATTCCTACTTATCAGCTACTATAAAGGCCCTTACAAAGGGTGACCAATCCTACTGTGTAATTTTACTATTATCCAAATGGTAAGTGTGATGAAGACTAAGGCTATTTAGGAGTATCCTGTGCAGTGTCACCAAATACATATGCAAATACTCTAAGAGCTTAAATATCTCTAAACACACCAGTCACAAGTAAAAGGTTTAAATATATTTAATAAATAATAAAAGAACAAGACAATACTCAAACTGCATAGTAACTACAGAGTTCAGAATCACAGGAAATATTTTAAAGCAACATTGGAGGACAGTCTCAAATAAATACAGAAAACATCTAAACTAATCTTTACTATATTCCTATCTATATCTAAAAGATACTATGCCCTAAATAACTTACTTACAGAGCAAGGCAAATGCAGATGATGCATATTTCAAGGTTCAAGACAAAATACAAAATGCAGACTTTCTCTGAGAGAGTTCTTAAATTAATAAACATTACTGCTGGGTTAGCTCTGATAACATCACTTTTTGTCACCTGACTTCAGTTCCCAGGCTAAACAGATACTTAGATTTTAACACCTGTGTCAAAAATACATCACTCAGAAGAGTGCAGCTGCTAGGAAGTCACAGAGCAATAAAAGACTTTTATATTTGAAACCTGGTAATTATTTCTGTTTCTCTCAAGACAATAGGAAAACCTCTAGCTCTAAAAATTGTGTCTGCTTACTCCACTGAAACTTAGATAACACAATCATAAACCAATTTCCACTTATTTTCTTGAAGTTTTGCAAGTTAACTCTGTATGTTCCAGCTTCTACTATTAAAACATACATTTGCACAGGTAAATAGTTTATATACATTTCTGTTCTTTTCCAGTAAGATACACTGTGGACACGTCTTTGAAGCTCAGTACATACTATACAGTTCTCATACATGTGTATGACAAGCAAATGAATTAGATAAATAATCACAAATGACATATGATTATTTACAAAATTCCAGATAGCTGGGCTGGCAGTGTCACAATCCCCCCCCCAAAAAAAAAAACGCAAGCTAGTTTTTCAAGTGACCCTTGAGAAACATTGCTTGAGAGGGTTGAGCCTCTCTGGGAATACCTTACCCGATTCACTATCTTGAGAAGCAATCTGCATTGGAATTGCTAACCCCACTGTGGTGCTGCACTGTCATATCATATGCTTGCAACCGTAGGCTCCAACTTAGTAACTTGCCATTTTGCTGGCTGGCTCGATGTAGCCATGTTAAGGGATTGTGGTGTGTAACTACAATGAATTTCCTTCCATACAGATAAGGCTGAAGTTTCTGCAGTACCCACACTATGGCTAGGCATTGCTTTTCTACAGCTGCATAGCATTTCTCCCTGGGTTGGAGCCTACAACTGAGATATACCACTGGGTACTCTTCTCCCTCTGAGGAAACCTGGGTAAGTACAGCCCCCACCCCATGGTTTGAAGAATCCACCTGCACAACAAATTCTTTGCTGTAATCTGGACTGACGTACACAGGGTGTCCTCCCAAAGCTCCTTTAAACTTCTGGAATGCCTGTTCACATGCTGAGACACACACTACCTTATCTGGCCTATTTTTCCATGTCATGTCTGTGAGGGAGGCAGTGTCCCAGTGGATGCCATCCCAGTGGATACCAAAGTATGTGTAGCTCTAAGAATACTAGTTACAGGTACTTTCCAAAGACCAACTGGGGATATCATGTGGGTCTCACAGGCATCTGTGTTGAGTATACTCCACCAGTTCCTGGATGGCAAGCGACCACATGCCGAGGAGCACATTAAATTCCCCACCACCCATGAGGAGAGGAGCCACAATATATATCTCTTCCACCATGTAGCAGACTACCCGGAGGTACTGGGTGCCATAGACTGCATGCACATCCACATCAAAGCACCACCTGGTGACCAGGGTAGGGTCTACATAAACCACAGGGGGTTCCACTCCATCAACTACCAGGTCATGTGCGATGTCCAGAGCATTATCATGAATGTGTGTGCTGGCTGTCCTGGAAGCTATCACGACTCCCACATCTGGCATTCTTCATAGCTGTATCAGTGGTTTGCCAGGGGGGACATCCCATATGGCCATTTAGTGGGGGATGCTGTCTATGCACTGGAGCCGTGGATGATGGCACCCATCAGAAATGCACACACACCCATACAAGAACGCCATAATGAGGCACATGCACAGACCAGGATCATTATAGAGCGTGTGTTTGCGATGCTCAAGTCACAGTTCTGCTGCCTTGACATATCCGGTGGAGCCTTGCAGTACTGTCCAGCCACATGTGCACACATGGTCATAGTATGTGCCATGCTACACAATATGAGACTGCGGAAACAGCTGCAACAGGAAAAAAAATGGGGAAGGGCCACACAGCCCCCACCATTGCCAAGGCCTCCACAGGAACAGAGGGACTTGGAGGAGGTTGATACTGTCATGCCTGTAATCTTAAAGACAGGGCACACCACTATGCTACATGGGACCAAAATGTTAAGCAAATATCAGCACAGTCTGTGCAGATGTGTATCATGTATAGTCATGTCACCCCCTCCCCCATAATCCCATAGAAATGCAGTAACATGTTCCTAGACTTAAGCAGCATCCAGCTGTCACCCAGAGTGATGGCGCAATAGTAACAGAAAACAATTGTCAGTAACACCCACAGTCAACTTACTGGTGCCATCCCAGGGGTGTCTCCTGCTGGCAGCCTAGGAACATATGATCATCAGAATGTACTGCCCTGCTCCAGATGGCCTGCACCTGTCACACCCGACCTCCCGGCCTCTGGCAAATGCCTAGGTCTCACCGATAATGCACTTTAGGGAGTGTCATGGGGTCCATAACACCAACATAACACAGTCCACAAAATGCAAAGAAAGGCCATGCTGACAACTGCTAGGAGCAAACCTGCCAGCCTCAGGGAGCCAGAAATCAGGACAAAGCCATGAATAATGGGGTGATGAAGTTCCAAAGAGAAGGACACATGTAAAATACTGCTCTAATAATGTTATAACATTGATGGAATGATTTCTAGTAGCATGAAATGTCTGATGGGTACAAAGTCTGAAACTGCAATGCCAACTGTCTGTAATATCTGACTTCAACCCTGAGTGACTTGCAAAACACTTTAGCTGGAAAACCACACTTGTTTGGGTAACCAACAAGATATATGAGTCATGGATGTGGACATTCTGTGATATGCTGTAGAGTCGACAGGCAGGGCTAGGAGTTTAAACATGGGAATGCACTCAATGCAGTAGGCCTAACCCTGGAAGATGGTGACATGTCTGCACCCACAGAACCCTGGGCCACTTGGGAGTAACACACCCCTTCCGGACCACTCATCCTATGCAACATCCTGACCCCAGCATGTGGGCATCCAAGCAAAATGAGGTGGCCCATACATATATGTGTGACAAACACACACCTCCAGGCTGGTAAAACAGTCTGACACACACACAAGACCCTCCAAGTGCAGTCAACTATTGAGGAGAGCCCAATGCAAAATACTGGCAGCTATAGGCAAACATAATTGCCCAGGATACACACTCCCTACATATCCTATCCCATACAAATCTGTCTGGTGTCTGATGTCATCCAGATCCTGTCTGACTTATATTACCCAACTGTGGACTGGAAACCAGACCAGGCTGGAACATAAATGCATACAGATTCCACCATTGTAGTGTATCACCAAGGTGCTAGACCATTTCCACAGCACCAACAGTCAATTGCTTGTAGGCCAACCCTCAACAGGCCGGATTGTGCAAAAATGCATAGCATTTGGCCCATAAACCTTGTGTGTGCATCATCCATCCTGTATTCCTCTGGTAAATCACTGTGATGATATGAGGAGGTATGTCACCAGGTAATGAAAGAATACATGATAGTGTCAAGAGGCATATATGACAGATGTCTGCTAAAACAAGCCATGTAACCCTTTGTCACAATCATTGTATGGTCCATTGTCCCCACAAATGGATAGGCTTTCTCCAGATTTCCTGCACCAACAGGTTGAGAGGTATGGCTGTAGCACAAAACAAACTGGACTGGAGAACATCAGTACCTGGAATGGAGTTCCACATGTACTATAGAAGGTCACACTGGGCATGCTTATATACTTAGAGAAATGTCAGTAGGATCTAGGAATGAACAGGCCTTCCCCACCCAGTGCACTTTCCATTGCCCCACTTTAGCAGTCCTAAAGATGTCTGTCATCACAGAAGTCACTTTTGTTAAGCACAGCCACATAAGCTCTGTGGCATGTGCGATAACTGCATAACACGATAATACAAATAACTAGTTAGGTAGTTGTTCTTATCTCAGTCCTGGCAAATGTAAATGTGTGTGTGTGTGTGTGTGTGTGTGTGTGTGTGTGTGTGTGTGTGTGTGTGTGTGTGTGTGTGTGTGGTTACAACTGAAATCTTTTGGGTCCATTCTATCCCAGTACACTTCCCCTTTCCATACTTTAGCAGTCCTGCAGATATCAGTCATCTTAGAAGTGCCTTCCATCAGGTTTCAGCCCATAAGCTCTGTGGCATGTGCAATAACTGCATAACAAGATAGTACAAATAAAGAGTTAGACCTCAGTCCTAGCAAATGTAAATTTGTGTGTGTGACAGTTGTGTGTGCATGACTGAGAGAGTTGTGATTTTGTTTGTTTATAGGTGAAACAGTTTTATGCCATTCCCACCCATGACACTTCACAGTGCCCCACCTTATCAGTCCAGATGATATCAGTCCCTTATCAGCAACCTTGGTCAGCTGTCAACCCTGTAAGCTCAGTAGTGTGAGTGATAAATGCTTAACACTGTAATGCAAATGACTAGTTTGGCAGGGGTTCTACTCTTGTATCTGGCAAATGTGTGTGTGGGTATGTATGTTTGTAAGTAGAAGTATTTTGATATATTTCCCACCTACTGACGTAATTTATCAGTCTTGCTGATGTCCTTCCCCATATCAGCACCTTTGGCCAACTCTCACCCCAGTAAGCTCTGTAGCATGTAGAGTGGAACAAATCATTAGTTAGGTAGGGGCTCTACTTTCATATCTGGCAAGTGTGTGTCTGTTTGTAGGATAACGTATTTTGATAACTTTAACACCCACTGCACTACTTTATCAGTCCTGCTGATGTCACTCCCTTTATAGGTTCACAAGTGTGTAGTAGGTAATGGCCCAGGAGCCTTAATAAGCCTAGCTCATAGAAGGGCCCTGCCATTGTGCAACCCAATGTTACGTCCCAGTGCCTGTATCAAGTATAGCCACTGCAGTGATCTTTGGGTTGAACTGTCTATTACCCATCCACTCATCAAGATTTCTCTGGAACAGGGTCAGCTATGTGTTCTGCATGACATGTATGGCAAGTGTATTCCAGGGCATGTGCAGTCTCTTGGTGAGGGACTTGTTCCACCAGCATGTTGTGGTGATTGTGGTACTGAGGTAGAGGTCTCTACAGTGTGTGATGTGGATGGATTTATATGTAGCATTTCTAAACCAGCTGGGTCAGACATGGCTTTGTAAGTCAAGCACAGATAGCTGCTAATTAGGTGATACTACACAGAGAATAGCTTGGGTTATCTAAGTATGTCTGTGTAGGATGTGTGTTTAATGCCTAGGAACCCCTTTGTGAGGTGCTTCGGTGGCTTCTCCAGCTGTAGCAGGTGTCTAGTGAGGTACATGGTAAATGGGCCATAATACGTACAGAGTAATGAGGGAATAGTAGACAGAGATCATTATCGCTGTCTTCCTGGATGCAAAACCCTTGGTAATGCAATCTGCCATATAGTAGGACTTTCTGACCACAGTGGCAATTTGGTGCTTGAAGGATAAGTTGCTGCCAACCTGTGTCCCAGGAGCTTCTATAATGCCTATAGTGTTCATTGAACTCCCATTGATGTGGAACCTACCGGGAACTGAGTGTTTTACCAAAGGGGATGATGATGCATTTTGTGGTGTTAAGCTTCTGGCCATGGTTTCCACACCACTAATTGGTCTCACTGAGGCCTTTCTGTAGGATGTCTGCATCACTTGTGGAGTTCATGATAGCTCCCAACTTGCAGTCCTCTGTGAACTTGGTCAGACAGAGTTCCTCTGTGTTGGGCTGGAATCCTGAGAAGTAGATGCTGGATAGGACACTATCCAATACTGATCCCTGAGGGACTATACTTGTGACTGTTTGCCAGTCTGACATGGAGTTTGCCACTGTCACACAGTGTGTTCTGTGGACCAATTTGCAAACCACATACTGATGTAGGGGTTGATGCCTAGTTTGTTGTGCTTCCCAATAATCCCTGACTGAGGAATGGTATCAGAAGCCTTGGCCAGGTTGAGCAGGTATGATCTGCCATTCACAAAGCCAAACTGTGTGGGGTCCAGAGTTAGGAAATCACCCATATCTTGGTCAGCCAGGTCCCTGATGACACGCACATGCCCCTGCATAGTAGACTTGTCAGGCTAAGGGCCCAATAATCCCCAGGGTCTGTAGATGCTACTTCTTCATGGAGAGGGATGACTGTAGCAGTGTGCCATTTTGGAAGGACAAAGCCTGATGTGAGGCTGTGGCTGTCCAGGACACACAGATATGGTGCCAGGTCTCTTTGTATGTCATGTAGAACACAGCCACAGATATGTTGGGGTCCCATGGAAGCTGTATCCTTGCCAGTGGACAATGCAGGTCTAACCTGGCCTGCAGTAATGCTGGGTGCCTGGCATTTATCTGCCATTGTGATCATCCCCTGGGGGTAGGGGTAAAGCTGCCATTGAATGTGTTGGCAAGACTGTGGCCAATATCTGTTGTGTCAGGATAGGAATCAGCATTGTGCAGTAACTCACAGCACTTGTGGTTACTGTTTTGGAGGTTGTTGATATAACTATCAAAGGCTTTTGTGATTGTTGTCAGTGTCTGCTGCAAATCTTCCTTCATAGCTACCTGTAGGTGATTCCATGAGGAATCCCAAGTTGTGTTTGAGGCTAATAAGGGGGTTCTCAAGTCTTGGGTCACCACCATTTTCTGCAACAGTGTCCTACTTCTGTTATACACATTAGTAATGGCAGAGGGCCATCACAATGGCTTCCAGTGTTTGGAGGACAGTGTCTGTGTTCTGTTGGCTATGGCTAGTATCATGCATCCATGTACATGTCTGTACAGTGCATATGTGCACTATATGACAGTCATGCAGCTATTTCCCACTGGCATGGGTGCAGTGAAGTCATCCACCCCTGTTTTTATGACTGCAATGTCAGCATTGGAGAGGTTTTGCAAGATGGTTACCTTTGTGGAGGGTGTGGTTGAGAAGTTTAGCTCCATGTTGATTACATCATGTTTGGATCTGACAAGGTAGGGATTGACAACTGTGGTCGAGCAACAGTCCCATATGTAAGTAATCAACACAGGTCAAGGTTGTTGCATCCTCTACTGGGGGTCAGTATGAGCTGATCCAGGGCATTGGAACTAATTAATTCCATGAAGCATTGGGCCAGTGTACTGGTGCTTGAATACTTTCCCCAGGTGATGCAGGGGTAGTTGAATTCTCCTACTATGTCAGTGTTGGGTTGGACCTTCATAGATGGCAGAGTGTTGAGGAATGTGCATTGACAATCTAGGGACATAGCTGGTGACCGATAGTAAGCTATGGTGTGGATTGCACTATTCCCTAAATTCAGTTTTACTGGAAGTATCTCCAATGCATTATGCTGGGATATTTGTCTGGAGGTGTGCATATCCATTATGGATATGGAGACAACACCACCTGTGGAGGTGTGGTCCATGTTTTGGTGCTGACAGCTGTGGAATGCATCATAGCCTGTTAGTGCAGGGCTGCTGTCTGCTGCTGTGAACCACCTCTCTGTTACAGCACAAATGTTAATGTCCTCTACTATGAAAAGTGCTTTGAGTGACTGCATCTTGACAGTAAGATGTCTACTGTGAGCAGCATGACCCTCAGATTTCATACATGTCTAGCTGTTACGGTAGTAATTTTATTTGAAACACTGCCTAATAAGGCACTATATGGGTGGCAAGACACTCACCCTGTACCTGGAAACTCAGGACTGACAGATTTAAGACATCTCTGGCAAGGCATTGAGGTCTGTCAATCATATTATCCCAAGTAGAAAGATACTGGATCCCCTGAGAATGACACAGAACACGTAAGACAATGTTGCAGTCAATTATCTGTTGATAGTACTGGAGCATCATTCTGGGTGATGGCAGTATACTGCTCAGGGCTACTGTCACACCTGCCTGGAACACATAATCTGAGTGCTCAACCATGTCTCTTTTCATGCAGCCCAGGGAGGTGTGTCTCAGGTCATTCACAGCCACATGGATGATGACATAGTGATACTTGTAGCTGTTGTGGAGTGGCCTGACTGGGTGTGTCATGTGTTGGATGCTGGGATATGATAAACAGTTGACTGTTATCTCCTCCATAATCAACATATTGAGTGGGGCATCTGTGTGCCACAGTATGAGTCACCCATGATCACTGTATTGTGCAAGGTGGTCAGCCTTAGGAGCTTAGGTTGAGGGGAACACTGTGTAGGTGACATATGTGTCCTTTGGCATGTGCTATGTTGTGGTGTCTGAGTCTGTGTCTGTCTTGCTGGTCTGTGCCGTTTGTATACATATCAATTGAGTGCCTTTGTGAAGGTGGGTGTGTGGCTTCTGAGTGTATGTCAAGGGTGTCACAGTTGGTGTTGTGGTGAGCTATGTGGTCCACATGGTGTGGTGCAGGTGTTGATCTCATCCTCTTGACCAGCTAGTCCAGTCTTTGCTGGAGAGTGCATATTTCCACATTTAGTCATATAGGGGTAACTCTCACTGGTTTGAGTGTTTGGAGTTTAGAGGAGAAAGTTGTCTGTGTACATGAGACAGTTGCAACAGTGCCTCAGAATGGACAATTGCACCAGGTTAATGGGTGAAAGCACAGAAAACTGCACTTCAATCATGCCAGGAGGGGTGGTCATAAGTAGTAAGTACTGGGGCTAATTCCATGATGAACAAATACTGTTGATGGTGCCCAGGTGTGATACTCTTATGATACAATAACCTGTTGAAGTGAAAAGCTATAATGCTATTTGAAGTGCAACACAGAAAGAACTAGCAAGATGTATGGGAAAAACTGAAGGCAGACATCCTGCCACCTATAATACTTTACCTCAGCTGTGCAGTTATCAGCACCTTTGGCTAGTTATAAGTCCAGCAAGCTCTGTAGCATGTGCAGTAACTTTGTAACATTATAGTATAAATAACTGGATAGGCAGGGGTTCTACTCTCAATACTGACAAGTCTGTGTGTGTGAGTGCGTGAGAATGATGTACTGTGTGGGTTATACCATTTTGACTTGTGTACCACCCTTTACACTTCCCCTCCCTCCAAGTTAGTAGTCCTGTTGATGTCATTCCCCTTAGAAGTAACTTTGGAGTAGGTGAAATTTTGTAAGCTCTGTGGTACATCTGATAACTGCATAACACTATAGTAGAAATAACTAGATAGGCAGGAGTTCTGATCCCAGTAATAGCAACTGTCTGTGTGTTTGTGTGTGAATTGGATACTGTGTGGCTTATACCATTTTGATTTGTGTACCACCCATTACACTCAGCCACCCTACTATACTACTGCTCTTGTTGTCATTCACCTTAGAAGTACCTTTGGACAAGGTGAAATTGTGTAAGCTGTGTGGCACATTTGCTAACTGCATAATATCATAATACAAATAACTAGATAGGCAGGAGTTCTAATCTCAATACGGGAAACTGCGTGAGAATCATGTACTGTGAAGGTTATACCATTTTGAGTTGTGTACCACCATACTCATCCTAATTTAATAGCCCTGTTAATGTCATTCACCTTACAAGTATCTTTGGATGAGGTGAAATTGTGTAAGCTCCATGGTGTATCTGATAACTGTGTAACACTACAGTAGACATAAATGCATAGATAGGAGATCTAATCTCAGTACTGGTGTGTGTGGGTGTGGATCATGTCTTGTGTGGCTAATACTATTTTGATGTCTGTACCATACATGGCAGGTGACCACCTCTTGATGCCATTCCTTTATATAGTCTGGTAATGGCATCTGCCTTACATGCGGCATGTCAAGCCATTGTACAGGCCATACCAGTCCTCTGTACAGATGTGTCAGGAACATCCAGATGTTTGGAATTTATTAGTGCTCTGTCTGCCTTAACAATGCCCATGTTTGTGATATAGTTGCCAAATAGGCCACAGTCAGTGTTCTGACACATATGGCAGCATCAGGTATCATACCTGACTGAAACAGCATAGTGATACAATGTCTGATAACCTCACACTTGTCCAGGCTTGTAGGTGCAATACATGAGTCCAGATGCTTGGTTTTACAAGTGAACTGTTCATGTCATGGGTCACATTAAAGGTTGGGAAAGGTGTGGACCGACATATTGTCATCTCAATTAGTATATATCAGAAACAAATAGCATCTTAACAGGTGTGTGTATATATTTTATATCCACTGTATATCAGTGATGTTTCATAGATGTCCCTAACTTAGTCAGTTTGTCCAATACATTTTGTTGTTGTCTGTCCAGATGTCTTACACTGACAGGTTGTGAGGTATGCTACAAGAATGTTACATTATTTTCAGATAGGCCCCTGTGGTGACCACTGTGATGCAATGCAATTAAACCCACCACAAGTGAACAGGCACATAAAGCAATATGGTTATTAGTCATAGTTGTGTGCATGGTAGCTTGCATGCCCTCCACATGCCTGGGGTATTAACAAAGCACAATTGAAAAATCCCATACTCACCAGCTTTAGACTGATGTCCCATATGCTGACCAGAGTGTCCTATGTAGTTGGGGGAGAGAGGTATTGTCAGCAGACTCACATGTGCCCTTGGAAAAGGATGGATGCAGCATGTCTGCACATTTACAGTACAACACCCAATACTACACAATTTGCTGTCCTTCATCATAGATTTGCACTTCTGTGCATTAGAAATCCCCATCCACGACTGCAATTGTACCTGGCACATGCATGTAGATACTGTACAGATGCAAGTATGTCTCATACAGTAGTCTACTAATCCCCACTTGAACCTTACCTGCACGCTCCTTGTCCATTGTGTGGGTGCCGCACACCAGCAGCAAGTGGGGCTTTGTACCCTGGTGTTGTACTGTGATTGTTAGCCCAAGCTTGACAAAGAGCTCCTCATTTGATGTCAGTGGGGCTGCATGGCTGGTCTCCTACCTGTGGTTGTAGAGTCCATGGCCATGGCAGCAGCCCTTTGCCAGGCATTGGCATATGAGGTTGGTGGCATGATGCCGCACCTGCTCATCTGTACGTGTGTGCAGGCCCACCTAATTTACCCTGTGGACATGGTCATCCCACAGGGTGGTCCTCTCCCGTAGATGTTGCTGGCTTTGGCCCAACAGTACTGTGTGGTTTTGTATTATGGCTTCCATTATCAGGTTGCATTCTGCTGGTGAAAAGGTCTCCCTCCGATGATGTGACATTGCAACTGGTAGACACAAACAGGGGAACACATCTCAGGACCCCATACATTTGGCAACAGTATGTCCAGTACCTGTGCATGTACCTTGAATACCAGCAGCCAACACTCACAACCATACCAGTAGCCAACATCTATCAGCACAGTATCAGCTTGCATTGCACTCCTGGTCCTGATGAGTCATATTGCCCGCAGTAAGGGCAAGTTGTTTGCATAATCTGTCATTTCTCATTTAGGTCTGTGTAAATAGATGACATTAGCCATCTTCCATGTGGATGGTGTATGGATGGTGTTGAGGCTTGGTGTGACTACAGTGTGTAATGCATCTGGGAGCACATGCCTGAGTTCATGTTGGATGCAGACAGGGATGATATGACGTTACATGGATACTCACATTTGTTGCTTTTCAGAAGGCAATATGTACCTGCTCACTGGTGATGAGGGGAGGGGTGTGGGTACAGTACATATCCACCTATAGTGATGCTGAGCCAGGGGGGGATGTTTGCCCTAACCCTATCTGCATCAGGTTGCTTGTAGCTATATTGTGTGTGCATGTGATCTGATTGGCCACCATTACATGCTGGCTGGTATGTTGCCTCTGGGATTGCAGACATATGGGAAGATGGCCTTGGGATTGTCCCTGGTGGATGTTTCCAATTTGTAATCATAGTTGGCCTTACAGTAATCCACCTGTGACCTTATATGCTTGCTCAGACAATGGCTGACTTGATGCCATGTTGGTACCTGCCCCAACTTTGCCCTGTACAGCCACTACAGGGACCAAGTCTGTGGTTTGTGTAATGCTGCTGTGCAGCAAAGGGGATGTTGGTGGAGGCAGGTATGAGAAGTAAGGTATTGCTGAGTCCATACAGCCATGTTTGTGTTCAATCTGTTGTTTGTAGTGGGCATGGCCACAAAGTCATAAGACAGTGGACACCTCTCCAATTTAGTAATGATAATCATGCTTATTGTACAAACCATGGCTGTGTCAGAGCAATGCAACAACCAGTAGCTGTAGAAATGTCACTCTTTTGGGTGCACAGTAACTAAGATTACACACCTGTACAACAAGTACAGCTGTTTTAGGTTCATAGGTTCATAGGTAGGTACTAGGCTATCAGCCAAGGGCCTACGTAAGCCTAGCCAAGAAGGTTCCCTGGCTTATGCCACCCAAGAAAGTTATTTTCCTGTGCCACTGTCGAGAAGAGACACAGAAGTAATCTCTGGGGTGTATTTCCTATTTCCCATCCACTCATCAAGATTTTTCTTGAAGAGTGCTAGTGAAAAACTTTGCTTGACATAGATGGGTAGCCTGCTACAGAGTATGGGAAGTCTCTGGGACAGGAATATCTCCCTCCAGCATGTCCTGTTTATTGTGGTGACAAGGTTTAGGTCCCTAGAGTGTGTAGCTCAGAGGGATTGGGATTTCTTTAGGTGTAGCATGTCCAACAGCTCTCGGTTTGACATAGCTTTATATGTTAGGCAGAGATCACCTCGGAGTAGGCGATAAGCTACAGAGTAAAGCTGGAGTTTTTTGAGAAGGTCAGTGTAGGGCATTTGTTTGAGGCTAGTAATCCTCTTTGTGAGGTACTTCTGTGGCCTTTTCAGCTGCTGCAGATGTCTTGTGAGGTACATTCCAAAAGGGTCTTTGTATTCTATAATTGATCTAATGAGTGTCGAGTAGAGGGGAACAATGACCTCTTTTTTCCTGGATGAGAACCCTTTTATGATGAGGTGTGCCATGTAGAAAGACTTCCTGACTACTGTGGTGATGTGACTATCAAAGGAGAGACTACTGTCCCCCTGGGTCCCAAGGTCTCTTATCATACATTCAGTGTTAAGTAGATTGCTGCCTATGTGGTAGTTCATGGGTACAGAGTTTTTACCAAAGGAGATGACACTGCACTTTTTGGCATTGAGCTTGAGGCCATGGCTCTGACACCAGGCATCTGTTTCAGAGAGGCCCTTCTGTAAGATGTCCACATCATTTGGGGACTTGACTATGGGTCCTAGTTTGCAATCATTTGCAAACTTCATTAGCCAGAGGCCTTCTTTGTTAGCCTGTACTTCAGAGAAGTAGATATCAAACAGGAGAGGTCCAAAACTGAACCCTGTGGTACTCCACTTGTCACTGGTTTGAGGTTAGATTTGGAGTCTGCAACTTTTGCAGTGTGGGTTCTGTCAGTAAGCCAGTTGGCAACCCATCTTGTGACGTAGGGATTTATACCTAGTTTAGTGAGTTTAGCTATAATTCCAGAATGGGGATGGTGTCAAAAGCCTTGGTGAGGTCAAGATAGGCAGTGTGAACCACCTTAACCTAATCTACGGCTCTGGTGACTGCCTCAAAGAAGTCAATCATGTTCAGGAGGCATGATCCTCCTTTCACAAACCCGAGCTGGGTGGGATCCAGAGTTTGGAGGTTACCAATGTCTTTGTTTATGAGTTCGATGATGATACGTTCCACGGCCTTGCAGACGAGGCTCGTCAGGCTAACAGGGCGATAGTTCCCGAGATCAGTGGTGGCTCTGCCTTTGTGGAGTGGGATAACTGTTGCTGTGCACCATTCAGTGGGCAGAAAGCCTGATGCGAGGCTATTATTGAAGATAGGACTTAGGTAGAGAGCCAGTTCGTTCTGAAGTTCGTGTAAAACGCAGCCTGGGATGTTGTCTGGTCCCATGGATGCTGTGTTTTTGGCTTTACAGAGTGCAGATTTTACCTGCGTAGTTGTGATTAGAGGGACTCTGCATTCTTCCTGTATAGATATGGGCCCTTTAGGGGGTGAAGGGGGGGGGGTAAAGTTAGCACTGAACCTATCTGCCAGGATGTTGGCAATATCAGTTGGTTCTGTAATTTTTGTGCCGTTGTGCTGTAACTCAGAGCAGATCTGGTTGTTGCCATTGAAATTTTTTACATAGCTATAGAATGCTTTGTGGTTGTCCTTAGAATTAGTGTTGATTTCATTTTTGTAACTAGCTTTGGATGATCATATTATAAGGGATCTCAGCTTCTTTCTTAGGCTGACCAGGGAGTTCCTCCACTCATGGGATTTTACTCTCTTTTGCAAAAGTTTCTTCCTTCTGTTGTATAGTTTGTTTCTGGCAGGGGACGACCAGATTGGCTTCCTTTTTTGGAGGATAGCGTCTTGGTTCTGTTTGGGATAGCACGATCCATGCACTCGTGTAAGTGCTTATAGAGTGCATTTGTGTAGGATTCAGCAGTTGTAACTGTATTGTCCATCTGCATGGGTGTCATGAAGTTCACCACTTCTGTCTTAAGAAGCTTGAAGTTGGCTTTGGAGAAATTTTTTACCATGGTTTCCTTAATGGGGGTTTTAACTGACATTTTGCATCCCATGTCTGTTTTCATGAGGTGGACACATACACCTACTCATACTGACATGTGCATAGCTAATACCTCACATACATGTCTATTCTATGTTGGTATGGCACACTAAATTCACACTCCTGTTGTGCAATCATCCCTCTCAGCCTGTAACAAGACATCTGTAGGATGACATGCATACATGGGTGCAATGGGATGAAATCAGTGACAGTGTCCCAATATTGCTGTAAAATACTTGAGTCAATCAATAGCACAGTAGCCTTTGCACTGACAGGCATCCCTTGGAGGATGCCCAACTGTCATATGGCAGGAAGAGAGGGGAAAGGCTAGGAGGGTGGTATTGTGGGTAAGAATTGTTAATGTTGGTGGCATGAGTGGTATAGGGACCAGGCTAGCTGAGATGATATGATGGCCAGGGGATGGATGACATATTGTATGTTTGCGCAAAAGACCACACAGAACAGGATTATGGCTGGGTGTATGGTAGGCAGTTCACAATTGTGCTATAAAGGTGTGGACTGGAGGTGGAAGGGGGTAGGGCTTCTGCTGAAGGAACAGTATGCCAAGAGTGTTTGTGAAGGGTGACATAAGTGTCTGATAGAGAGATGTAGCCTGATTAAATTGTAACTGTTATTCTAAGCCTTTGGTTGAAGCATTTGGGCTTCAGACCAGTTGTTTTACATTAAGAAGGTTTGTGGTCTGCACTGTTGTGGCAGGACAGGTAGCTTTCATCCTTCTAAGTTGCAGGTTGCTGTTTGAAGGCTTAGTGTCTGTTATTCTAAGAGTGTATTAGTTCTGGTATAAGCACGTGGATTCTGGGCCAGTTATTTTACATTAAGAAGGTGAAGTCTGCACTCTTTCGGGAAGAGATGGTAGGTTCTGCCCTTCTGAGCTGGGAGTTTCTGATTAAAGGCTTATTGTGCCTGCTTATTTGAACTGTTTCTTTCTGAAATTGGTACACCTTGTTTGCTGTAGCATAAACTAAATTCAGACCTGTTGAATCTAGCTTTGTTTGTATAACTTGAGCACTAATCCAGACCATCTTTTTTTGGAGAAGGTTCCCCTGCACCCTAGTGGCAGGAGTGTGGAGTTAGAACTTGTCTGATCAAAGACTCCTGGAACGGGGATCAGTTTTTATCTTTTTATTGGTTAATTTGTTTAAATCAGTTTGCTCATTTGGTAGTGTTACATATAAAAAATACGCTTTATGCATCGTTGCTTAGCTAGCGTTAAATTATTCTTGGGGCCATAAAGTCTATTCTTCACATTTTCCCTTAGAATTAGCCAGTTTTTTTAGTTTTAGCACTCAAATCTGTTTCTTTGAGCTCAGCACTTGTTCAGAACTCATTGTAAGCACTAAATAAGCTACAAATTACTACAGCACTCAACTTTCCTCACTTGCCTAGAGGAAAACAGTTTTTAGTACTTAATAAATAAGCACCTATCCAGGCATGTCTAAAGGTCAGCTCCCAGTGTTTTCTCCTGTATACCTGATGAATCTGGGCATCTTGGGGCAATGCAGCAATTGCCTTATGTACACAGACAACCATCTCCTCCTACCAACCAACACTACAATCTGTGAGAGATGCACTTATATAACCAAACTGGAAGCACAGCTCTCTTCACCCAAGACTGGACTAGACAGTCAAGAGGAGAAGGTAAACACTTGCACCACACAACACTCATCACAAAGTCCCTCAAAATCTACACAACCAAAAACACGCATAGCAACACAAAACACACACCTGCTTTCACGGAGGCTCTCAATAAAAAGCTGCTCAAGCAACAGAGACCTCCAAAGCAGAAACACATGCAACCTCCACCCCCAACACAACTCAAATGACACATAGCCCACACACTCAGTGTGCCACTCAACAACACCCCATAAGGCATAACAATGTACCGAACACTCTAGTCATAAGTGACTCTATAGTCAGGCACACTGATGTCCCACTCACCAGGCTAAACAAGGAGAAAGTTACTGTCAGCTGCCTGTCAGATGCCAAGATCCACCACATAACACACACACTCAGGTCACTCCACAACAAGTACAAGTATGACTCTGTCATTGTCCATGTTGGTGTGAATGATCTGAGATATACCTCCCTGGACTACAGGAAAAGAGACATGGAGGAGCTCTCCAATCTTGTAGCCCAGGCAGGATTGACCCTAGCCCTGAGTAGCATCCTGCAATCACCCAGAATGGTACCACAGTACAAGGACAAAATGATTGACTTCAACAATTGGCTAAGCTTCTGGTGTCATTCTAAGGGGATCCAGTATCTGTCTGCCTGAGATGACATGATCGACGGACCATAATGCTTTGCCCGAGATTGCCTGCACCTGTCACGCTTGGGATTCTGGACACTGGCTAAGGCTCTTGCCACTTCTATAGTGCCTTTTTTAGGAAAGGTTCAAATGACAAATTCACCACCGTAACAGGTACAAGCAAGCAAATTCTGAGGGTAATGCTACTCAATGCTAGAAGTTTAAACCTCAAAATGCACTCACTTGAGGCACTCCTTAAAATGGAGAACATTGACATCTGTGTAGTGACAGAGACCTGGTTCAAGGCTCCAGAGAGCACCCCTGCATTACCAAGCTATAACTCATACCACACCTTTCTGCCACCTAACCTGGACTGAAACACTAAAGGTGGAGGCGTGTCCATATTCATTAAGGATATCCACACCTTCAGGCTAGTTTTTCAGCATACAAATGAAAAAATACAAAAGGCTGGGTAAACGCCTGGTATACACCTCAAGCAAATAGACAAAAAAAGACCAATGGTTAGACCACAGCTGAAGATAAAAATGGAATAATCCAAGCCAAGAAATAAATCATTTGTAACTTCACAGCAATGCCCTTTATAAAGCCAAAAATTGTAGCTGAAATGTAATAGTCAAGGTAGGAAACAGTTCACTTGCAGCTTCACAACAATTGCCCTTTATTAAACAAGAGTAAGCGCTTTCGCGATCTAAGTCAGCTGATCGCTTCTTCAGACTCATAAAAACAGTTAAAACATTGGTATTTAAAATATAGTTCAACCAATGAAAACACATATAGAACTATGACATAGACTAATTAAAATTGTGTACATCAGTATATCAATTTGCTTTATATTCTGCATAAATAAAATAAAATATGCATATAACAAACATATTTATGTGATAATCCATATTACTTAATGTTTTAATGGTCTGGATTTTAAGAAAGGTTTCAAGGAAACAGCATTGTTCAATCCAGGGGACCTATCTGCCTGAAGTAATAAAATCCATCTTTGTTCTTCTTCCTCTACTTTATTCCTTATATCACCTCCCCTCTTACTTTTATTTATAATTTCTAAAACCATAAAATTGAAAATATGCTTCCAATCTTCTTCTTCCACATGTTTTGCTAAAGCACTTGTATCTTTCTTATTTCTTATGTCTCTAAGGTGTTCAAGGATGCGTTCCTTTAAACACCTATTGGTTTTACCTATGTAAAAGGCATGACATACAGTGCAAAAGCTGAAATAAACCAAGTTTTGTGTTCTACAATCAGCATAAAAATCTATATCAATTGTAAATCCTAGTATAGGATGTTTATATGTAGATTTATTATATAAATAATCACATGCTGTACAATTTCTGCAAGGAAAAGTCCCCTGCCTATCTGATTGTATCATTCTTTCATTATTTCTAAATTTATAACAGAGTTGCCTTTTTAAAGATCTCTTATTTCTAAAAGAGATACTGGGTCTATCTTCTAACAGTTCTCTCAAATCAGGATCTGACAATAAAACATTCCAATTCTTTTCAAAAATATTACAAAACCTTCTGATGTCACTCGAATAAGTTATAGGAAATATGACTTTAATATCATGGCCTTCCTTGCTTTTAACTTCTTCTATAGTACTTGAGAAGAGCGGTTTGCATCTCCCATCCCTATTTTCAATAGTGTATTTAGAGCTTTCATCTATGTCTTTCTTACTATAGCCTCTGTTTAAGACGTCTTTCTCTAATATAGTCATTGTCTTCACAAAGCCTTCATCTGTATTATGTAAGCGGCTTATTCGCATATATTGTCCCTTCACTACATTTTTATGTACAAATGTCTGGCCATTGTATATGGCCTATCATGGTTTTGTAGCAGTATACTGTTCACGTATTATTTGGACTGGGGGTGTGTGTGAGTGTCATGGGTCCTTTCATATCCTATAGTGCATGCTGTCCCAGTTATGGGTGGTCTATCGGCAGCAGATGTTTGTATGGGCATTTAGAGACATGTATGCATATATATATATATATATATATATATATATATATATATATATATATATATATATATATATATATATATATATATATGCACATATACATATATATTATATATATATATATATATATATATATATATATATATATATATATATATATATATATATATATATATATATATATATATATATATATATAAATATATGTACACACCTATATATATATATATATATATATATATATATATATATATATATACACACACACACATCTATATATATATATATATATATATATATATATATATATATATATATATACACACACACACACACACACACACACACACACACACGTCACTATTTCTTGGTAATATATCTGTATATTGTTATACACATATATGTATCTCCACACATATCTATCTCTCTCTATATACGTAAATATTTTTTCATGTATATATTTGTAGATAACAATCATTCCTGATTGCACAGTGTGTCTTTCCAATTGTAAACTGACTGTATTGCATGATATGCTGTAAAAAGCATCCAAAAATCTCACAGTAAAGATGGCCTAGTGGTTAATTGTTGTGGCTATGGTGTATAGCATCCTGGTTTCAAGACTGAGCATGGCTGGTTATTTTGTTGCTGACCAGAAGAAGGGCTGCTGGATGCAGAGTGATTAAGGAATTTTTGAACAGTTGTAAGTGGGTTTGCGCAGAGCTAAGTGACACTTACATCCGCTTACATCAGCTTAACTTTGCTTAAGTCCACTTAAACCCACGCTAATTTTAAATAAAGAAACGAAAAAAAGGGAGGCATATGACTTGCAAATATCATTCCAATTCATAGAAATTAATTTACAACTGCTTCCACACATAAAATATATTGGCTAGAGCTGGGATTCAAACCATGCATATCTTGTAAGCTATACCGAGATCTAACCGCTACGCAACATCAACAAAGAGGGTTACTCCTTCACAATTCCATTTGACTCTCAAACAGCATTTAAGCTGGGCTGAGCAAAGCACTGTGGCATGCAAACCAGCTGTGCTCTGCTTAAACTTTATTTTTTTATTTAAAAAAAAATAAATAAATATTAAATTATTATATATATTTATCAGCAGGTTGCAGGCATGTGGGGCAGGGATCTGGCCATTCCAGGGACAGTCATGTACTGTGCAGGGTTCTTCTTAGGGGTTGTGTGCTTTTTTCCCTTATTTCAGTGTCCACTGACATGCTCAGTTTTACATTTCAGTGTCCGCAGACACTGAAATAATGCATAATATTAGAGCCAGGCTCTAATATTATGCTATTTCTTTGTTTGAAATTGCCGTACAGCACTTTCTGAGTGCAAGGGGTGTGTTTAGGTATCCATGCAGGACTTATACATGCCCCCAACACCCGTGCATGGATCATGTAGGTGTAGGAATACAGCAGCACCCCCTCGTTAATATGTAGGGCGCGCTGCTGCTGTATTCCTACACAGAACAGTCAATGCAAGAATAGACTATTCTTGCACACACTGTTCATGAATCCAGGGGAACATCTTTCCCTTATCCCCAGAAACTAGTTTTCATGTTGAATAGCACTACCATATCCTAGCACTACATAACATCTTACCTTTAGCCCCAGAACCTAGCATAGCAGACCCCTGTTACAACTCAATTCTTAATCTTAAATAGCCCACTCCATTGTAGGACCAGACTACATGGACATGCAATTTACTAATAGCTCTGTGGCCAGTTTGGTAGATTTAAGCATATTAAGGCAATTTAGCAATTATATCTTGTTCTCAGACAACCAGCTACTCATTAGACAAAATGGCACAGTATGCGAGAGATGTAAAGGCACAACGTCTTTGAAGACAAAAATCTCACATACAAATGAGGTTGTCAAGAATACCCACATTACATCACTTTCACATACTGTTCATCACACTCACACACACACACACACACACACACACACACACACACACACACACACACACACACACACACACACACACACACACACACAAACACACATGCAAACACACACACACACACACACACACATATATACACAGATTGTCTTATGCTGAAGTGCTCCAAAGAAACCTTCCCAAATCTCAAAGACCTCAAAAGCCACGTAAAGGCAACATTTCTCCTCATTAATCACTAAAACACACACCAAAAACATCACTGACCATCTCACATAAGCCTACATCAGTGGTCTCCCGAGAGCAAAGCCCATAAAACAAACTTGTACTTTACCTATTACTCTTCTCATTGGGGACTCTATTTTTTGAAAAAATAGATGCCCCAATCACCAAGTTAGACAAGGAGAAGATAATGGTTAGTTACCTATCAGGATCAGAAGGTTCACACACTTAGTTCACTGCACCCTCTGTACCAATATGATTCTATCATAGTGCATGTGGGTGTAAATCACCTGAGACATACCTCATTGAAGTATATGAAAAGAGACATAATGGTTCTCTCAGAACGTTGTATCACACATAAGTATGAGCCTTGTCTTGAGCAACATTCTTACTTCACAAATAACGATGCACAGTCTGAACATAAAATAATCGATTTCAATAACTAGCTTAGCACTCTGCTTGTGCTGTGCTGATGAGGTCATAATAAGGCTAAAATATGCATATCCACAGCGAGTGGGTTTGGCTTTATTGACCTGAAATTGTCCATTAAAACAATGAATCAAGTCATGGCATTCATAATCGCCAATTAGCTGAAACACCTCGTGTTCATAAGAGTAATTTGCATATATCCCATGTGTCTCTGATGCAAGAGGTTTGAGTGGTTACTCATTGGAAGTTCCAGATATACGAGCTTACAGAAAGGCACACAAGTATGCTTACAAATGAGAAAGCAAGCCTTCCAGTACCTTCCACAGCTCGTGTAGATAGTATGCAACATGAGGTTAAAGGATACAGAGCCATGTCCTGGGCCACCCTAGCAAAATCTATGGCAGCTTCAGTAAAACCCAGAGCAACTTCAATAAAATCTAAGGTGCATGCAGCAAAGCACAGGGGTGACTCACAAAACCCACAGCAAATCTCATAGTCAACTGTCATAATTGTGGTGGCAATCATGAACCCAAATGAGAAAAGTTCTTAGCTTTTGGTCAAGAGTGCCATTCTTGCAATAAGTGGAATCATTTCAAAAGGTTTTGTAAATTAAATAAAGCACATTCTTTATTAAAAGAGGGCATACAAAAAGGCGAGTTGATCAATTAGAAAGCTGCAACCCTACTTTTTATATTGTTGGCGCATCTGTGCTTGGTGAAGCAGTCAATGCAGTACATTTATGGGCAAAGAGTGAGATCTTTTGTACAATATGGATTAATGGGAGTGCTGTGGAGCTCAGATTAGATAAGGGTGCAAAGTGCAATGTTATGTCAGCAGAAATGTTTGCTAGAGTAAAAGCTGCAGAACTCGATTTGACAAAGTGTGTGAAGCTTGTTGCTTATGGTGGTGAAGAGATTCAAACTGAAGGCTTAATAGTGCTTTCATGTTACTCTGTTGAGAACAGCTATGACTTGCAGTTTTACGTAGTCAAGAGACACATGCAGTCATAGTTGGGCTTCTGAGATAGTTTGAGAATGGGTCTGATTTCATTTAATGGAGAGATTCACTATGTAAACCCGAAGGACAATGGGTCACATTTCGCCCAAACCATTTTTCCTGAGTATGCTGATATTTATGCAGACATACTAGGCAAACTCCCAGTTGTGTACTCCATGAAGTTAGACCCAGAGGTCTGCCCAGTTATCAGTCCAGCACGGAAAGTTCCAGCAGCTATGTAGAACAGAGTCAAGGTCGAGCTAGATAAAATGGTGCAGCTAGGAGTAATTAGTCCAGTAGGAGAACCTAATGAATGGTTATCTTCCATGGTAGTAGCTCATAAATAAAGCAAAGATGATATCAGAAAATGTATTGATCCAAGAGACTTGAACAAAGCATTAAAAAGACCTCATCATCCTTTTCGCACTGTTGAAGAGGTTGCTGCCTCATGCCAAAGGTCACTGTTTTTTCTGTCTTAGATATAAAGAGTTATTTTTGGCAAATTCCGCTTGATCAGAAATCTTCATTGCTAACCACATTTGATACACCATTCGGGAGATACAGATTTCTGAGAATGCCATTTGGAATACTTTCTTCCAGTGATGTCTTTCAGCATGCAGTGGAACAAATATTTTCTGTCTATACGTGTGCTATTATAGTAGATGATATACTAGTAGGTGGCAATGGTGAAGTTGAACATGGTAGTAACCTCATGAAAGTTCTAGAAAGAGCACATGAAGTGAATCTTAAGCTGAATGGTCAGAAGTACAAATTCAGGCTAAGGGAAGTTACTTATGTTGGTCATTTGTTTACCATTTCAGGCTTACAACCAGATCCTTCCAAGCAAACATCAATTCTTGAGATGCCAGCTCCAGACAATGTTCAAGCCCTACAATGTTTTCTTGGCATGGCCAGTTATCTAGGCAAGATCATTCCAGATTTAAGCAACTTTCAGCACTGTTAAGAGAGCTGACATGCAAAGACATAATTTGGTCATGGTCAGAGCAACACCAAAGAGTATTTGATGTCCTGAAACAAAAAAATGCTAGATAACCAACTCTAAGCTATTATGATGTTCACAAACCAGTTGCTCTTTCCTGTAATACTTCTATGTTTGGTTTAGGTGTGGTTATTCTTCAAGAGGTAGCCTGTGCAATGGGAACTCTTATCCAAACTGAGATGCAACATGTCCAGATTGAGAAAGAGCTTTTGACAAGTGTGTTTGCGTGTTTGAAGTTTCATGATTATATTTATTGTCAAACTATCTAGATAGAAACTGACCACCACCTTTAATCACTATTTTGAGAAGCCCAATGCATACAGCTCCTGCCAGATTGCAATGCATGATGCTCAAATTGCAAAAGTACAATTTCAATCTTGTTTACATGAAAGGCAAACTTCTTTCTCTTGCTGATATCTTTATACCTTATCCATATTGTGCTGAAAAAAAATACAGAGCAGCATAACAATGAGCAACTTGATTTTGAGGTCATAGGAGTGAGAATTTTTTCTTCCACACATTTTGATGAGCTCTGAACTCACACAGTTTCAGATCCAGTTCTCCAGAAGCTCAACCACTTTATCAATCAAGGATGGCCTTCAATGCAGTCTTGTTTACCAGTAGATGTGCACCAGTATTTTCCATACAGAGATGAGATTTTGTCAGACAATGGTATCAGGATAGGTCAAAAAGTGATTAGTCCAAAGACCTTGCAACAAGAGTACATTTAGATCTTGCATAGTGGCCACCCAGGAACTGACTCTACCAAAAAAAAGGGCAAAACAGAGGACAAATATTTTGGCCTTCTATGTTCAGAGATATTGAGAAAGTACTTTCATCTTGTTTTGTATGTAATTGTACAAAGCCACATCAAGAAGAAAAAAAGAAACACTTCATTTAAGCCAGATTCCTGAACTACCTTAGTTGATAGCAGCCACAGATATCTTCAAGTGGAATGGTCAGCATTACTTGGTGTTAGTAGACTCTTATTCAAATTGATTCAAGATTGACCTACTTCCCAGTGTAATTTCCAGTGGTGTCATTAGTAAATTGAAGGGACATTTTTCTGTCCATGGTAGTCATTTCTGACAATCGTGCACAGTTAACAAGCCAGCTGTTCAGACGATTTGCTGAACCATGGGACTTTGTTCATGTTATGTGTAGTCCTGAATACCCACAGTCAAACAGCTTGGCTGAACGTGCAGCTCAAAGTGCAAAACAGCTGTTAGAGAAATGCAAACGTGACAATACAGATGTTTTTCTAAACTTGCTAAATCTCAGAAACATTCCTCATGATAATCATTTTGGTTCACCTGCCCAGAGACTTATGTCAAGAAAAAACAGAATTACATTACCAATCAGCAGTAATTTTATTGGTTCCATGTGGTAAAAACAACAAAGCAGTAAAAGCCCAACTGTTGAAAAAGCATTTGTCCCAGTAGTCTCACTTTGATAAAACCAGCAGACTGTTCCATTCTCTACAAAAAGGGGAGATAGTGAGGATGCAGACATCAAAAGGTATTGATCACACTGTATTTGTTAAGAGTTTGATTTAAGAGCCAAGATTGTACATTGTGGAATCACAAGGAATGGAATTCAGATGAAATCGAAAACAGTTACTGCATCTTGCCTGTGACAAAGACTCTAGTTCTCAGTGACTTATCTAAGGTTCCTGTTCCAGAGGATATTCTGACAGCAATCCCGGTTCTTGAGAAAATCCCTGACAGTCCTCAAACAGTACATTCCCCAGTGACTGTCCCTGTTGCTAAACCCAGTCCTATTACATTACGAGGTCAGGTAGGATCTCAAAACCTAGTTCCAGATACACGGCAACCTGGACATTACTGTTGTTTTTATTATCAGTGTCTGTATAATTGCATGCATATTGAAATGTCATTGTTTATATGAGACAGCTCAGTAAAGAGGGAGGATGTAGATCAGAGTGTGTGATATATTTTTAAGAAGCTTTCCAGTCAGTAGGCATGTGCATATAAGTTCTGAGCATGTGCAAGCAAGAGTGCCATTTTGAGTGAGCAGCCAGAGTGATAGCATGCATCTATGTATTTAGTCAGTTTGTTAGTTTGTTTAAGTTCATTGTTCCTGCCATCCATCCTGATGTGTCTGCATGCAATAAATTACTTAAACAAACACCCATGCCTCATCATCTTCTTAATATGTAGAAGACAAGTGACAGTTGTGGCATTAGTTTATCTTACCCACACTTAAATTTCCTGCATGCATATGTGTCCTGTTCATGTGAAATGTTATACATTCAGTGAAAGTAACACTCAATCACATTTCAGACTCATTCATTCCATCAAAAAGCATCCAGTTGGAAGGAATGAATGACACTTGCAAGAATTTAGCCTAAGCTGATGCATGTGATTATCAGTATACTATATACTTAAGGCCTTACTCATATGCCATTAAACATTGTGCTGTCATGCTGTACTGCTAACATTGCCTACAGCTGACATATATAAAAAGTTATTAACAGTATCTACAAAGCTTTGATGCATTCTTTCATAGATTGTGAGAATAAATGCACCAGATAGATGTTGCCTGCATGTGCTTCACATTACTTATGCTACAGAGTACAGACTGTTGCATCTAAGTGTGCTTACATACTAAATGCCTTATGTAGGGCTTCCTCTATTCAATTACTACTTGAAAACAAAAAATATCTTACACCATAGAAATCTTTTAATGTATAACTATTATCATACGAACTGCACAGGTGTTTCACTTCACATTTACATTGCAATACAATCATGTCACAACAGAAGAAGACAGCAAGGCTTTCTAGTCTGCCCTGGTTGTCAGTTCATTCAGTAGGTCTACCATCATCACTTTGAAAAAGTACTCTCTGAGATCCCAAGAAAAGTTAGCCCATACAGTTAGTCCCTAAAATTTAGTTCCTGTGCTCCCTCTTTTCTATTATTTCCCCTCTGTTCAGAATGCACTATAAATTTTACTTTTTTGTTGTTTTTTTGTTTCATTGTTACAATAGGTGCAAACAAATAGTTTGGGAGAGCAAAGAATTGGTAAGGAAACTATTCATGTTTTGTGGTCTGAATAATGTAATTTTAAAGCCATTCTGTGTAATAATGATTCTAAGACTAGCACTATGGATTTTCAAGCAAAATTCCTCACCATGGACTCAATCTTGGATGTATAATGTTTGACTGATATATGAGTTCACTTAAAACACAGACAGACTCATGTTTGTATGTATAGGAAGCATCCTACTAAACTATTGCATTTCAATATCTCATTTTCTCTGTGGAGCCTTTATGCTGCCTTTGCCTAGGAAGAAAAAACAGCAGACATTCAGGCAAAGCCAAAATCTTAAAATAATTCAAACAATTGATGACTAAAGATCTAGATATTTACCACAAATTCAAAATATTCATTATTTCTCAAGATCTCAAAATGAAGTATTGATATGGAAACCTACTCATGTAAAATCAAGATGGGATAATAGACATTGGGACTATTCATCAGGGAAGGTGACTCAATAATTCAGGAAAATGAACTACAAATTCATTTTTTATTAAAAAAAGTTAACATTTAATATGAAAAAAATGGATTACCAATAGAATGGATCTCAGAGAACTAACCAAATAATGTATGCAATTTCTGTAAATGTTAAAAATTCCAAACTGCTTTTTTTTAATTTTTTCCTCTTCTGTGCACTGAACACTAAGACTTCTCAAAGGAGTATGGAGCCATTATTTCCTTGGTGGTGAGGATCATACTAAGATCTGCTGGGCATCTTCAGAGCAGACATTGTGGACATTTGTGCTGTCACCCACATCCCTTAAATAGGAGTTCTATATTAAGTCCCTAACCCTCTCCCTTCCTCATCCTATATAGACCTGCAATACCACAGGGATTGCATACACTCCCTCCCAACTGCCTTTCTTACTAAATGTATTTCTCATGTTCTTTGGTTTCTTAAAACTCCAACTTTTGACACAAAAGGAGCATGCAGTCTCCATATTTATAAGCCCACATTTTCCCATATAGAATGCAAAGTCCATTCATTTTTATGTTTTGCCATAACTGTTATCAGAACAGCCTGAAACAGGCTTTATTTTGTCAAAAAGGGCACACACAGGGGCAGAGCCTGAATGGCTAACTGAAAGCAGCAGTATTTTAGAGCTCCATATAACTAGTTAAATAAGACAGGAAAAATATTTTTTTTTCCTTCAAAGTATAAAATCTTATAGATAAAGGTCTAATTTACATAATTAGAAACTTTGGTGAAGTTTTACAAATAATTTCCTGTCAAAAAGCTTGGAGATATATTCACATGTTAAAATGAGCAACTCAAGGAATTCTCTCCAGGATGTTGCCTTAAAGACGGAACTACAACAGATGGCATCTACTCTGCAGGAGTTGTCTTTGAAGATGGATCATTTTAAAGAGAACCTAGAAAATCTTAAACCAAGCAGTCAAAAACAGGCTGACACCCTCAAGGAAATGCTACAACAACACCAGACAAGGATAACAGGAATAGAAGTTTCTCTAAATGACTTAGAAAGCAGACTTAAGGAAGAGGAAACACAGAAAGAACTGCTTCTTAAACAAAACACTTGGTTGGTTAATAAAGTAGATGACTTGAAAAATAGGAAGAGGAGAAATAACATCAGGATTTTCAGATTACCTGAAAACACAGAAGGTGAGGATATTATTTCCTTTTTATCAAGCTGGATCCCTGACTTTTTAAATTTAAAAGAAGGCCTTTCCTTTGGCATTGAGAGGGCAGTGGGAAACCTGCCACTAACTCAAACTCTCCTCCTAGGTCAATAATTATCAAGTTTCTTTCATACTTGGACAAGGAACTGATTTTAAGATCTGCTTGGAGGAAGGCACCTCTAAAATATAAACAGAGCCTGATAAGCTTTGATAACGACTATTCATCTAAAATAATGGAACAAAGGAAAAAAGTGTGGCCAATGATAAAGTTTCTGAAATAAAATAACATCAAGGCACAACTTGCATATCCAACTAAGATAAGAATACTGCATGCCATCGAGATGAGGACTTTTATTAACTTAGAGGAATCCTCTTCATTTATTAAAACTAATAATGTGATTACTTTACCAGAAGATATGGATTGGATGCCACCTTCTCTCAAGAGAACAAAAGAAACAAATGTCTGGACAGATGTCAAAAAGAAGAAGCAAAAGACTGATACTGTTACAGCCAAATCTCTCAAAGTATCTACTATGATATGAATTGTTTTAACATTACTTTAAAGGTCCAATTTTACTGCTTGGAATTTTAAACAAAGGTAACTAACTACTGGAATCTTTATCTATATTTTTTTGAAAATAGATGACACATGAGAGTTTTCACATTACCTCAGGTATGTAAAACAGGGTACGTTCACAGAAGGAGGGTTATATAGCACATAATATTTATACTGTAAATCAACATACATAGTATATTTGTATTTTCTCTTAATTTTCTCTTTTCTTTCTCTCTCTCTCTTCTCTCTTTTCTCATTATTATTATTTTAACTGCATCTTGTTTCCCTTTCTAAATTCTCTCGTATTTACTATACTAATATAGTCTGCATATTTTTAATAACTCACTATCTATACATAGATAAATAATAGTCTAAAATAATCTAGTTTTAATGTAGACTAATTGGAATAGTGAACTTAATTCATTGTTATTACAATATTCATTAGAGTAATGATAGTCACTGTTATGCTTATTGGGATTGGGGACATGTTCGCGATTAACTCTGAAATATTCCAATCATGTACATATGTCCTTTGAATTATTTCCTTTTAGTATTCACAAATATATATATATATATATATATATATATATATATATATATATATATAAAAGGAGGGGAAATGTACTGTTGGTTAAGAGAAGTCAAGCTTTCTTCACATTCTATTTGAGTTGCCATGGCAACAGTAAATGATTGCTGCAGTTTCTAAGGACACTGGGAACCTGCAAAGTGCATTTAGCCTCACAGATAACAAATAATAAGAAAAAGTAATGTTGTTTAGTTATTAAAATGAAAAACAACCTAAGCAAGGTAAAATAAATACATAGTAGGACTATTTGTACTATTTTATGATTTATCCTCTTAGGATTACATATTCCTGCCAACACAACTGAAATGTTCCCAAACTACATGTGCACTTAAATGTAGCTGCTTGATTAAAAAGTATTACTATGTTTAACATGCTGATTTCACAAGCTGTCTGCACTGTAAAAGTTACATTTTATATGTTACTTGAAATTGGCAGTCTCTAGTGCACATGAAAAGATACATATTACTTTTTGCAACATGTTATCTTTGCAGTTACCTCACACTCTGTACACACTCACTTGGTAACTGATAGCTATTCATTTAAAATATCATATAAAACAAATAAATATAACTGCACTAAACAGAGCAAATGCTTCCTGGCCAAGTAATGTTAAAATGCAGCAAGTTCCAGAAATTATGACCAAGAAACAATCACAAGGCAGCAGCTTATCCAGTATCAAAACGCGTTTTTAAGTAGTAGAAACGTACTCAGATAATATAAAAAATCCAACAGTTTATTTTGCAGGCACCAGGTAAGCGTTTTCATTAATAGCTTCATCAGACCGTTAAATTTAAAAAACTTTCATTGTTTTATATACTGATCACATGTTAAAACTAATCATCCAATTTACTATCTTAAAGCCGAACAATCAATGTATATGCTATTGGATACTTACATATAGCATATGTATATCAAAAAATAACCTATCTGCACATCTTAAATACTATATAAATAAATAAATTTCTAAACACATTACCTTTGTATTATCACCAATTCATTGTATCAAATACTGCCTTTAAAAACTACAGATAATACATACTTTCTATAAGAAATCGTAGTAGTATGCAAAACAATCAACGTATATGCTATTAAATACCTGCTTAAAGCATATGTTCATCAAAAAGTTTATTACGACCTATCTGCACATTTTAAATACTGTATAGTTATATCATTTTCTAAATACATTACTAATATATTATCACAGTTTGTTGTATCAAATACTGCCTTTAAAAACTACAGATAATGCATACATTCTATAAGAAATCTATACGCGTGTACATATTCCTTTTCCAGTTAGTAGATCAGTGCATTTGTAACCACAAATTATACTAGTACAATAAATGACATCTCATTAATTTATCAAAATAAACTGTATCAACTAAGTACATAAAATAAACTAAATATATAAAAGCAATATATGCATAGAATTCATGGTCCTGATGCCACCATAACATTACCTCTAGTTAGCGATCAAATGCCTAGATTTTAATACAGGTTTCAATGAGGCTCTCTCATTGAGGCCTCTGCCCTTATCTGCTCTCATTTTCATAATCCAGTTGATTTTCCTTTTTTTCTGTACTGTTCCTTATATCACCTTCCCTTACAATAGGGGTAATGGTATAAATGACCATGAAACGAAACACATGTTCCTCCCCATGTGCCATAATATGTTTGGCCAATGCATTCATGTTATGGCCTATTCTTATCGCATAATGGTGCTCTCTAATTCTAGTCCGGAAGATCCTGTTGATCTTACCGACACAGAACTAGAGGCATCTTTGGCATACAGCCAAATACACCACATGGGTACTACTACAATCTACATTTACATAAAATTTAAAGAACTGACCTGTATCCGGGTGCATAAACCCATTTCCTGTTTCAATATGTGTACAAAAATTACATTTCCCACATGGACTTGTCCGTGTGTAGTCGTTGTGACTAATTTTAGTCACTGGATGACATAGTAGTCTTTTAAGATTAAATTTATTCTTGTACTGAAATCTAGGTTTATCCCCTACTATGTCTATTAATTGTGGATCAACTGTAAGAATACGCCAATGATTATCTATAAGATCCCTAATATTTCTATTGTCACGGTATAATACATAGGTATTTGTAAGGAAGATATTTCAATATTATGTTGTTTAGGTACATGTATCTGTGCAGAGTAATAAGGTGCAGCTGTACTTTCTCTCAGTAGGTGCATATTTTGTACTCCTGCATCTACCTCTGATTCTTTATATCCACATTTAAGTAATCTACTCTTAAATACATTAATTTCCTGCTGATATCCTTCTTCTGTGGTATTAAGGCATGATATCCTAATGCTTTGACCCTTTATAATATTATTTAATATATACGGGGGATGCATGCTATGTCGATGAAGTAGAGTATTCCTATAACATTTCTTTCTATAAACTCCCGTGTTGACATGTGTATTCATTATTCTCTCCACAAATACATCCAGGAACTCAATCCTGGTACCTAAATAGTTAGATGTAAACTTAAGATACGTGGTCATACTATTCATATATTCCACATATCTCTCTAAATCCATCAAATTACCTTCCCATATGAAAACAAATGTCGTCGACAAAATGTCGATAGAAAGGAATGCTCTTTTGATGCCATGCATTAGGAAATAAAGCTTCCTCTTCCCACATGACCAAAAACATGTTGGCGTAGCTATTGGCACAAGATGTGCCCATAGCTACGCCTTCACGTTGGATATATATATCATCACCATACACAAAGACATTGTTCTCTAATGTAATTTCCAGGAACATACATAGAAGATCCATTTTTTGCTCTGTGTATTCACTATGTTTGACTAGATACTTTTTAATGGACATAATGCCCAAGACATTAGGAATGATGGCAAATAGGGACTGCACATCTAAGGTTACAAACACCATGTTGGGTTTCATATCGGTTCCATTAAAGAATCCATATAGATCCAACAAAAATTGTTTAGTGTCCTTAAGTATATTTTTATTTTTGTCTATAATTAGTCTAAGGTGTCTTTCAACATATAGCGAGAAAGGCTCCATACACTATCCCCTACCAGAGACAATTGGTCTCATAGGAGGATTAATTCCTTCTTTATGGATCTTAGGTATCCCCTGTATAGCTGAAATCATTGGGTATTCCACTTCCAGGAAACTTGCCAGTTCTGTTTTATTAATACAGCTGGTCACTAACTCAACTATCGTATTATATATATTTATCTTGATTTTATCTAGTTTTGTCCCATCAATAATACCATAAATTGTTTCATTACTGAGCATATTCTTCATAGTCTCATGATATTTTATCTTGTCCATGACTACCAGGGGTCCACCCTTATCCGCTGGTATAAATATGACTGTATCATCCTGTTTTAACCTCTGTAATGCTTTCCTTTCATTATTATTTAAATTACTTTGATTGCATTTTTTATAAGTGGAATTAATGCTTGGATCACCATATAATCTATAGACATCCTCTTCCACTAAATTATAGAATGCTTCCACCAAAGGGTGGTTATGTGGTAGATATTCACTGGGTTTCTCAAACGCCTGTTTATAATCATTTTCACCATTTCCAAATTGATATCTCAACATTACATTTCTTCCGAAAACTTTAATGTCAGTTAAAACATCTGTGAGTTGGCTAGAAGTAGAAGGAATAACGTTCAAGCCCTTATTCAGTACATTCATTTCATCATAATCCAATCTTCTGTTTGAGATATTCCATACTAAACAGTCTTCATTTGATTTCACATGTTTTTGAGTGTTTAATTGGGCTCCCTCTCCTTGGAGAGTTTCCGTTTCTGTCGCCCTTGACTCACAGCGCGGTCTCTCCTGGCCCCCTTCTTCATTACTATGGGAACGGGGAATTTTTGAAAACTCGTGACATTATTTTGTTCATTGGTAACTCTTTGTGTTGTCCCTATGATATTATTTCTAGGATGCACCACAGGTTGATGTGAGACATTATCTGAAAGACTGGTAGATGGTTCCATTTGAGTATTCACAATAGGTGGAGTTTTTTCCTTTTCTTTTTGTACACTGTTGACATTAGGTACATTACTTCTGCTGACATTAGACTCATTACCTATAGTAGGGTTATAATTAATGTCACTGGCTTCTGAGTCTTTTCTACTACTGTTACTATTATTACTGTCATTAGTTGTTCCATTGTTAGATGGAATATGAGTATTAGCTGCATTCCTTGTAGTTGCTGGCATTCATCTGGATGCCTGAGTCAGCCTTGGCCAAGTAAAGACATGAACTAGGTAAAAATATTGTATGTCTCTGTCTATTTTATTATGCTTTTGCTGTAATAAGCATCTCTCAAAGGCTAAAATTCCATCTAACACATTAGATAAAGCATTATCAATCAGAACATTAAGATAGCTGGAATACAGCACTTCTTGTTGTTCTACTATAGATATAATCAGTTCTTCTTCTATTGGCTTAAAGAATTCTAATAATAGCCGTATATAATTCATGCTCACCTCTATGTTGAGTTTCTGCCATTTCATGAGTAATTCTGGGTATTGCTCACCGTATGTGGGCATTTTCATTTTTTCAAGTTTTTGATGAACATATGCTTTAAGCAAGTATTTAATAGCATCTATGTTGATCATTTTGCATACTACTATGATTTCTTATAGAAAGTATGTATTATCCATAGTTTTTAAAGGCAGTATTTGATACAATGTGATATTACATAGGTAATATGTTTAGAAATTTATTTATTTATATAGTATTTAAGATGTGCAGATAGGTTATTTTTTGATATACATATGCTTTATGTAAGTATCTAATAGCATATACATTGATTGTTCTGCTTTAAGATACTAAATTGGATTAGTTTTAACATGTGATCAGTATATAAAACAATGAACGTTTTTAAAATTTAACGGTCTGATGAAGCTATTAGTGAACGCGCTTACCTGGTGCCTGCAAAATAAACTGTTGGATTTTTTATATTATCTGAGTACATTTCTACTACTTAAAAATGCGTTTTAATACTGGATAAGCTGCTGCCTTGTGATTGTTTCTTGGTCATAATTTCTGGAACTTGCTGCATTTTAACATTACTTGGCCAGGAAGCATTTGCTCTGTTGAGTGCGGTTATATTTATTTGTTTTATTTGCATTTTAATCTTTGCACTTTATGGAGACATGGCAGAAAGTATAGAAAACATTGAATTAGACTACAGACCAATCGGGTCTGTGAGAGCGGAAGAGTCCGCTGTACCTGACGTTGGTATTAGCAGTCTGAATGGACATGAACTGTGTCTTGATATCTCTGAAAAAAGATCTAATACCCTATATAAAAGCGGCGGAAACCTGAAAACTAAGTTTGTGATGTGTACGAGAAGTGATGTTAACTCACTACTATTGTATGAAGCCGGTAGTAGTGAAGTCAGCACTTCAGTTACAACGGAGATGTTGGAAGAAATGCGGACAGCAGTGGATAGACTAGAAATAGACTTTCTCAAGCTGAAACATTTGTCTACCCAAAGACAACACTTCAAAGCATGCCTTAGAAGGGGCATCATACCCAGAGGGTTGCGGGTATTGAAAATGCCCACATACGGTGAACAATACCCAGAATTACTCACGAAATGGCAGAAACTCAACATAGAGGTGAGCATGAATTATATATGGCTATTATTAGAATTCTTTAAGCCAATAGAAGAACTGATTACATCTATAGTAGAACAACAAGAAGGGCTGTATTCCAGCTATCCTAATGTTCTAATTGATAATGCTTTATCTAATGTGTTAGATGGAATTTTAGCCTTTGAGAGATGTTTATTACAGCAAAAGCATAATAAAATAGACAGAGACATACAAGATTTTTGCCTAGGGCATGTCTTTACTTGGCCAAGGCTGACTCAGGCATCCAGACGAATGCCAGCATCTACAAGGAATGCAGCTAATACTCATATTCCATCTAACAATGGAACAACTAATGACTTATAATAGTAACAGTAGTAGAAAAGACTCAGAAGCCAGTGACATTAATTATAACCCTGCTATAGGTAATGAGTCTAATGTCAGCAGAAGTAATGTACCTAATGTCAACAGTGTACAAAAAGAAAAGGAAAAAACTCCACCTATTGTGAATACTCAAATGGAACCATCTACCAGTCTTTCAGATAATGCCTCACATCAACCTGTGGTGTGCCCTAGAAATAATATCTTAGGGACAACACAAAGAGTTACCAATGAACAAAATAATGTTTTTCAACAATTCCCCCTTCCCATAGTAATGGAGAAGGGGGCCAGGAGAGACCACTCTATGAGTCGAGGGCGACAGAAACGGAAACTCTCTAAGCAGAGGGAGCCCAATCAAACACTCAAAAAGATGTGGAATCAAACAAAGACTGTTTAGTATAGAATATCTCAAACAGAAGATTGGATTATGATGAAATGAATGTACTGAATAAGGGCTTGAACTTTATTCCTACTACTTCTAGCCAACTCAGAGATGTATTAACTGATTTAAAGTTTTCGCTAGAAATGTAATGTTGAGATATCAATTTGGAAATGGTGAAAATGATTCTAAACAGGTGTTTAAGAAACCCAGTGAATATATACCACATAACCACCCTTTGGTGGAAGGATTCTATAATTTAGTGGAAGAGGATGTCTATAGATTATATGGTGATCCAAGCATTAATTCCACTTATAAAAAATGCAATTGAAGTAATTTAAATAATAATGAAAGGAAAGCATTACAGAGGTTAAAACAGGATGATACAGTGGTATTTAGACCAGCAGATAAGGGTGGACCCCTGGTAGTCATGGACAAGATAAAATATCATGAGACTATGAAGAATATGCTCAGTAATGAAACAATTTATGGTATTATTGATAGGACAAGACTAGATAAAAATCAAGATAAATATATATAATACAATAGTTGAGTTAGCGAACAGCTGTATTATTAAAACAGATCAGGCAAGTTTCCTGGAAGTGGAATACCCAATGATTCCAGCTATACAGGGGAAACCTAAGATCCATAAAGATGGAATTAATCCTCCTATGAGACCAATTGTCTCTGGAAGGGGAAGGTGTATGGAGCCTTTCTCGCTATATGTTGAAAGACACCTTAGACCAATTATAGACAAAAATAAAAATATACTTAAGGACACTAAACAATTTTTGTTGGATCTATATGGATTCTTTAATGGAACCGATATGAAACCCAACATGGTGTTTGTAACCTTAGATGTGCAGTCCCTATTTACCATCATTCCTAATGCCTTGGGCATTACGTCCATTAAAAAGCATCTAGTCAAACATAGTGAATACACAGAGCAAAAAATGGATCTTCTATGTATGTTCCTGGAAATTATATTAGAGAACAATGTCTTTGTGTATGGTGATAATATATATATATATATATATATATATATATATATATATATATATATATATATCCAACGTGAAGGAGTAGCTATGGGCACATCTTGTGCCAATAGCTACGCCAACATGTTTTTGGCCATGTGGGAAGAGGAAGCTTTCTTTCCTAATGCATGGCATCAAAAAAATATTCCTTTCTATTGACGTTTTGTTGACAACTTTTTTTTCATATGGGAAGGTAATTTAATGGATTTAGAGAGATATGTGGAATATATGAATAGTATGACCACGTATCTTAAGTTTACATCTAACTATTCAGGTACCAGGATTGAGTTCCTGGATGTATTTGTGGAGAGAATAATGAATACACATGTCAACATGGGAGTTTATAGAAAGAAATGTTATAGGAATACCCTTCTTCATCGACACAGTATGTATCCCTCGTACATATTTAATAATATTATAAAGGGTCAAAGCACTAGGATATCTCGCCTTAATGCCACAGAAGAAGGATATCAGCAGGAAATTAATGTATTTAAGAGCAGATTACTTAAACGTGGATATAAGGAATCAGAGGTAGATGCAGGGGTACAAAATATGCACCTACTGAGAGAAAGTACAGCTGCACTTTATTACTCTGCACAAATGCATGTACCTAAACAACATAATAGTGAAATATCTTCCTTAAAAATTCCTATGTTTTATACCAGTGACAATAGAAATATTAGGGATCTTATAGATAATCATTGGCGTATTCTTACAGTTGATCCACAATTAAGAGACATAGTAGGGGATAAACCTAAATTTCAGTACAAGAATAAATTTAATCTTAAAAGACTACTATGTCATCCAGTAACTAAAATTAGTCACAATGACTACACAGGGAAAAGTCCATGTGGGAAATGTAATTTTTGTACACATATTGAACCAGGAGATGGGTTTATGCACCTGGATACAGGTCAGTTCTTTTAATTTTATGTAAATGCAGATTGTAGTAGCACCCATGTGGTGTATTTGGCCGTATGCCAAAGATGCCTCTCATTCTATGTCGGTAAGACCAACAGGATGTTCTGAACTAGAATTAGAGAGCACCTTTATGCGATTAAAATAGGCCATAACACAAAAACATTGGCCAAACATATTATGGCACATTGGTGAGGAACATGTGTTTCGTTTCATGGTCATTTATACCATTACCCCTATAGTAAGGGAAGGTGATATAAGGAACAGTACGGAAAAAAGGGAAATCAACTGGATTATGAAAATGAGAGCAGATAAGGGCAGAGGCCTCAATGAGAGAGCCTCATTGAAACCTGTATTAAAATCTAGGCGTTTCATCACTAATTAGAGGTAATGTTATGGTGGCATCAGGACGATGAATTCTATGCATATATTGTTTTTATATATTTAGTTTATTTTATGTACTTAGTTGATACAGTTTATTTTGATAAATTAATGAGATGTCATTTATTGTACTAGTATAATTTGTGGTTGCAAATGCACTGATCTACTAACTGGAAAAGGAATATTTACACGCGTATAGATTTCTTATAGAATGTATGCATTATCTGTAGTTTTTAAAGGCAGTATTTGATACAACAAACTGTGATAATATATTAGTAATGTATTTAGAAAATTATATAATTATACAGTATTTAAGATCTGCAGATAGGTTGTAATAAACTTTTTGATGAACATATGCTTTAAGCAAGTATTTAATAGCATATACATTGATCGTTTTGCATACTACTACGATTTCTTATAGAAAGTATGTATTATCCATAGTTTTTAAAGGCAGTATTTGATATAATGAATTGGTGATAATACATAGGTAATGTGTTTAGAAATTTATTTATTTATATAGTATTTAAGATGTGATGATAGGTTATTTTTTGATATACATATGCTTTATGTAAGTATCTAATAGCATATACGTTGATTGTTCTGCTTTAAAATACTAAGTTGGATGATTAGTTTTAACATGTGATCAGTATATAAAACAATGAAAGTTTTTAAAATTTAATGGTCTGATGAAGCTATTAGTGAAAGCGCTTACCTGGTGCCTACAAAATAAACTGTTGGATTTTTTATATTATCTGAGTACGTTTCTACTACTTAAAAACGCGTTCTAATACTGGATAAGCTGCTGCCTTGTGGTTGTTTCTTCGTCATAATTTCTGGTATTTACTGCATTTTAACATTTAAAATATCAGTTTAAATATTAAATGAGTCCTTGAAATGCTATTGACATTTTGACAAAATATAATCTGAACTGTAAAATTAATGGCTTGAAAGAAGTGAAGTAATACATAGATTTCAAAGGCAGTTCTTGACACTACAGTAATACAAAAAATATATATTCACAAGGAAGTATTGAAATGTTTTGGTCTTCCAGTTAAATAGCTTACTGTCAACATTATTCGATATCAGAAAGTTTGAAGAGCTAGGAGATAACTATTCTTTGTCTTTATAATGATTATTAGACAAATGTTAGACTCTGCTTTGTTTAATGAATTGTGACATATGTTTTTGAGGAAAAGTGGACACAATTACTCACACTGGACTACACATTCCTGGAAACTCAACTGAAATGTCCCCAAATTACTTGAGAATTTAAATAAAACTGCATGATTAATAAGCATAATTTACTTTAACAACCTGAATCCATAAGCTCTCTGCTCTATATATACTACATTATATATGTCACTTGCATATGACACTCTCTAGAGCACATAAAAAATACATATTATTTTTGCAACATGCTATATTTGCACTAACCATACATTCTAGACTAACTCAATTGGCAACTGACAAGTTATTTATTTGAAATATCAGTCTAAATATTAATTGTGCCCTTGAAATATTGTTGCCATTTTGACAAAACAAAACCTGAATTGAAAAAGGAATGATTTGAAGAAGTGAAGTATTGTGCAGCTTTCAAAGACAGCTATTGACACTACAATATAAGTAGAAATGTATACATGCAAGGAAAAATTGAAATGCTTAATACTTTTAGTTAAAATAGCTTATTGTTAACTTTTGGATTTATCAGAAAATTTAAAGAGCTAGGAAATTATTTCTAATTTGTCTTTATAATGTTTACTAAAGTGATGTTAGTCACTCACTTTTTAATGGATTGTGAGTCATGTACAAGACGGACCACTGAATGTTATATCTGTTTACCTATGTTTGCTGTATTTCTTTTATTAGTACTGATTTAAAACAAGGAAAAGAAAGGGAAGGGAAATCTCTGTTTTTTGTCAAGGTAGGAGAAGCTTAACAGTATTCTAACTGCCCCAAGAACTCTCTAAGATGCTCTCAATACTATTTGATTAATACTTACCTAAAATAAGTCTTGATTACCATATAGGTACCTTCACATTCATTCTAGACCTGATGTGATTACCCATTCTGGAAGCAGGTGGAGCCTTATGCAGGATGGGAATTGTCAGTGTGATCATAGTTCATTCTTAGACTCTGCTTTGCAAATCTATAAATATGTAAAAGCACTGTACACTAGAATGTAGGGCACATCTACTCAGAGTCAGGATATCACTGATAAGCAATGTCTTTTCATAAGTGTAAGTTGAAGTTGGTGAGCTGAAGATTGGGAAAGTAAAGGAAGACAGTACACCTACAGTATATTCATATTTCATTGGTAATCACTCATTGTCTCCTGCAGAGTCCTTTTAGTCAAATGATTTTAGTAATAATCTATTTGTTGTTGGCTTATTTGGTGTATGCTCCTCTGTTGCATTTAATGTATCCAAAATGACATATCTGACATGTTTGGGCTCTCTTAAGGGTAACTAAATATTGGATATTTTCTAAGTCAACATAATAATTGTTTACACTACTAACATTCTTTCCTGATATATAAAATACTATAGAACAATAATAGAATAATATAGAATGTCATATTTCTTTTAAGAAAATTCTCCATATAATAATTTAACATATGAAGCTCAGCTTATATTGTTGGTTAAAGGTATGAGTGATAATCCAATATATCTACCTTTATCTATTGGATTAGAAATTACTTTCATTCCATGTTTGATGGGAAATTCATATTTACTTGTATTTGATACTTTAGAATTAATGTTTTATAGAAGTACTTTTTTAAAGCCTGACCAGTATGTTACCCTACTTGTATCTAAAAAAGAAAGAACATTAAATTACACTCCCCAGTTTACATGCATAAAAATAACATTCAATGTTAGCAGATAATATAGTATAACTACTATAATCAAAATAAAAAAAGAAGCAAAAAGTTTCTTCCAACAATAACTTGAAATGGATTTAACATTCTTATCATTAAACACTAATGGCTTAAATAATGCAAATAAAAGATCAAACTTACTAAAATACTTAAATCTAAATAAGGCACAAGTAGTATTTCTCCAGGAAACACAGTGTAAGACTAATGATAGCTTTATTTGGAACCCTAAGGATTATACAGTCTTACTCAATCCTCCTATAGAACCAAGACAAAAGGAGTATCAATTCTCTGGAAGAAAATCTTAATCACTCCAAAAGTTATTTATAAATCTGAAGACAAAGAAGGTCTACTAGCATTTGTTATAATTAAATTTAATAACAGAATATGGACCTTAGCTAATCTATATTGGTTCCCAGGAATTGGAGCAGGAACGGTTAAAAACACCTAGATTTTAATTCCAACAATTATAAAGGAAACCTTATACTGGAATGAGACTTAATTGTACCTTAGAAGCTTTTGAAACCACCAAAACATCTTTTCGCATAGCAGCTATTTCAAAATCCTTAAAAAGTTGGATTGATTCTTTTCATTTAATCGACACTTTTAAATTAAAAGATGATAAATTCTTATTTTTTCCCATAAAGACTATAGATTTGGAACACAAACCAGAATAGACAAATTATTCATAGTTTAAGATTTACAAACAAAAGTCCTCAACTTCTCAATAGTTCCATGCTCCTTCTCAGATCATGACTCTCTGATAATACAGCTCCAAATAGAGTTTAAACCTTTAATCCTCTCAACTAGAATGCCATCATATATCACAAAAATTAAAGAATTCAGACCCTGGATGTTGTCAAACTACAATTATTTCTTGAAATTAATAATACAACAGAAATCAGTAGAGTTGTGGTTTGGGACTCATTAAAAGTGTATTTACTTGGTAAGACCCTTAGCTGGTACAAAAACAAAGTTAGAGAGTGGGAAACTGAATCATTAGACTTGCAAACCAGACTCTTGACAGCAAAATCTAAAAAAAATAAATAAATAAATTAGAATTGTCCAGAAGTAAAAAAAGAAATAGAGGAATTAAATAAAAAATATAATGAAATTCTAATACACAAAAGTTATCTAGCCTTGGAAAAATCAAAAATAAACTCAATAGACACCTCCACCAGATATCTACATAACTTCTCTACAAAAATTAAAATACAGTCTAAAGCAAATAACATTGGTAGTATATATCATGAAAAGAAAAGGGAAAAAAGTATCAGTTACAGGAGATATCCTTGAACCATTTCAGTTCCATTATATGGAACACTTCAAAAAAGAAGATTTAGATGCCAACCAAATAAACTTAGATACAAACCTTATCAATATTTAAAAAATTCCAGAAAACTTAAAACTAGACCTACAAAAACCTATATCCTACAAAAAAAGTGTTGACAAGATACAAGAAAATAAATCTAACAAAGCTCCAGGGATAGATGGTACAATTACAGACATTTACAAACGTTTCTCTTCAACAGTAATTTCCCTTTTTCATAAAACTTTGCTAGAAGTCCAATCAGAAGAAAAAATACCACCCTCATGGAAATATTCTCTCATAACACCAATTCTAAACGATAATAAACCATCAGACCTTTGCACCTCATACAGACCTATATCATTACAGAATAATGATTAAAAAATATTCATGTCAATCCTAGCTAACAGAATGAAAATCCCACTTTCAAAGACAATTAATAATGATCAAACTGGATTTTTATATAACAGGCACACACATGATGATATCAAAAGGCTACTTACTCTTATACATTATGTGAATAAAGAAGATAGAGAAACACTTGTAATCGGATTAGACATAGAAAAAGCCTTTGATTCCCTCAACTGGGAATATCTATTCAAAACTTTAGCATTATTTGAATTTCCTCCTCCCTTCATCTTATTACTAAAAAACATATATATTAATAACTTAGCCTTCATTAAATTAAGTCTGTTCACCTCAGAATCTATCCATATAACAAAAGGTACTAAACAAGGATGCCACCTTTCTCCTATTTTATTTGCTTTGGCGATAGAAATACTTGTAGAAATAATACGCAATAATCCAAGAATAAAAAGAATATAAGTCTATGACCAGTACATATCTAAAATAATGCTTTTTGCTGATGATATTTTATTAACCGTATCAAACTCCAGAAAGTCAGTAAGAAAGCTAGAAGAAGTAATGGAAATTTTTTATATGATTTCAGGTCTACACTTTAATAGATCAAAATCAAAATTTCTATTTTTAAATAAGAAAAAAAAAGAACTACAAGTTACAGATAAATCCATCATAGGAAAATAAGAACTTACACTAAATTATTTGGGAATAGTGTTATGTAAAAATATAAATGAAACAATATTAATAAGTTATAAAAACATCATTGAAACAATAAAAATATATATAGAAAAGTGGAACAAAATTATATTAACTTTTGAAGACAGATTAATAAAAATGGTCTTATTGCCAAAAATACTATATGTAGCAATAGCAATACAGTTAATTCCTGAAAGATGCATTCTTAAAGAAATAAACTCATGTTTAATAAAATTGTTATGGTATCCCGAAAAGAATAGAGTAGCTCTAACTCATCACATTAAACTCTGGAAACAAGGAGGATTGAACTTCCCAGAAATAGAACATATATAAAAGCATCTGTGCTTAAAACTACAATAGACTGGATAAACCCAAATTATTTTGCCAACTGGAAAGAATTAACAACAGCTATATTAACAAATGAATTGAATCTGTTAAAAACCTTTTTAATATCAGACAAATCAAACAAACCCTGGTACATACTATGCATAAGTATACAATATAATATAACAAAACTTTCTAAAACAACACTGATTAATCATTACATCAATTCCTTTAGGAAACTTATCAATGCAAGCATAGATCTAAAATATGGTTTGACCTTTTAATCCCATTTACCATCACTAAGAACTTTCCTCACAAACTATATAGGGAAACAATAACCTCCTGGGAACAAAATGGATTCTTATGTTGGTTTCAATGTGTAAATAAATTAAATGTTTTAGATATACATATGATAAAAACTGCTTACAATATTCTAACACAGGACTGGTTAACCTTACAAAGCATTCTAATGTACACTCAAGATTTATGCAGATTAATTAATAATTCCTCATTTAAATATATTCCAAATCTAATAAGTTTTCTGTATGAATCTATATATAATAGTTGTGAAAAGAAAAATTCCATTTCAAATCTATATAAAGAGTTAATAACATATAAAACAATTCCCAAACCATCATACTGGCAGTTCTTAACAAAAGGTCACTCATTGCAGTTAACAGAAGAAATTAAAACTAACATCTTACTATCAGTTAATTACACCTCTAACACATAGTACTGGAAAATATTTAACTGGAAATACTTACATAGAGCATTTTTAATACCAGATAGAATTAAAAAGATCAGTACTACTACAAATGATTTTTGCTGGAGGTGTGAAAAGTCAAATAAAGCAGACTGGATTCATATTTTTTTATGAACGTAATAAAATTAAATCATATTGGAATGGAATCAATCATTTTTTACAAGCTTTATTTAATGAATCCTTTACCTTAACTAAAGTATTGATTATACTAAATATAAATAAAGATCCCTACCTGAATAAGACAAATATGTATTTGTTATGGACAATACTTGCTATATCTAGGAAATGCATAACCAGAAGGTGGAATTCAAATACACCCCCAACCTTGGAAGAATTCTACACTTTACTGAAGACAACTGCATCGATGGAAATAAAAATCAAAGAACTATGAATCTATCCCAGGCCATTGGTAAATAAGCCTTGGAAGAAAGTTATATCTTTGTTGGACATCTGCAATAATCAATATTGTATCTCTGATAACTGATTTGTTAATTCTATATTTAATAACATACAGTGTATATAACTGAAAGTCAGGCTATTGTAAATATGGTATATAGTTGTTTAAAATGATATTTAAAAATATTATGTAAATGTTATTTTAATTGAAAATAAAAACATATTTGAGGAAAAAAGGGCACACATTCAAATAGGATAAGACCTTTCTTCTAGCTTTACTACTAGAACAAAAAAATGTACCTTAACAAATTTGCGGAAAGAGAGGAAACTAACTTCCCAATTTTGTAACCAGAAAAATAAATTAGACTTCATTTTGACTCTTTAATAAAAATTTCCTACACATTACAAAATGTCATCTCTGTCTACAGCAACATATACTCCTTAACACAAAAGCAGAGGAGTGTCTCTCAGCAACTGCTAAAAGACAAAGGCAAATGGAATGATGACAAAATTTATCACTGAAAAAGAAAAATAGAAGCATTGTAAAATAGAGAAATATTTTTAGTTATATACATATTTTATCTTCCATGTCTCACAACAATCTAGCAACTACTACCAAATATTTTATCCCCTTTTCTAACCAAGAGCTGGTTGTCATATGATCAACATTCAGGCAGCTTGAGGGATAATTTATTTATTTATTTTTTTGGTGTAAACCCTTTCCTGCTATATGACATATAGAACTGCTATTCACTTTTGTGGGCATCGGTTTTGTCATTTCTGTCACAATGAAGGCTACTGGATGGATGAATGTGACTTTGATAGAGCCAATCACATAACTTAACTCCATAGCACTGCATACCATACGCATTCCTGTCCAACTAGATTTCTGCATTGCACTAGATTGGACGCCCGTCCCTTGTATGGGCAGATTGATATTGTCCACTTACTTGTACTCTCCCTTGCCCACCTCCTCCAGTACCTAAACAGCTAATTGATCTCAGATCATATGTTTCATACTCAGAACTTCATGCCTGTATGACACAGAGATGAATAGAACAATAAATACTGTTTGCTGCAGATAATTCAAGATAAAGCTAAAGTCTGTTGAACATTAAACAGTACCGCTTGAAATCATTACATAACTGATAAATAACAATGAAAACCGCTGTTTTCTCTTGATAAAAGTTAATCACGTTTGTTTGAAATTTGAACACTAAATCTTAATTTGTGCATGTCATAAAGTTACCTAGGCATTCCACAAGTTACTTACTTCCTATATAACCACATAATGAAAAAATGTATAAGAAATGCAGTGCAATTTTTCCCTATAAATAATGAACTGAAAGACTTCACGCTTTAAAACAACAACTAAACAGTGATAAGAAAGTTCAGCATCTTGAGTCTGTATATACTGTGAATATGCATTATAGCCATTGCACCTTAAAAAGTACTGTATAGTTTTGCTATTTTTAGAATGACTGTATCCTATAATGCATGAAGGCTACTCTTACAAAACAGTGCATTTATCAAAACTGATCTGTTCGCTTTCTTCCCACAGAGAAGACATTTTGTATAGAACAACAGTTACCCATTTGGTTAAAATGCTGCTGTATCCCAATGTTTATGATACAACATTATTGGCTAACTAGATGTGCACATCATGACATTTTTCAAGATTGTCCTGGGTACAGTTACCGAAACATATCATGGGCTATGTCCAAATTCTCTGACTAAAAGTCAAATCTAAATACTACTACCAAATTATTTAAATGTTTTTTGCTGTTTGGGACATTTATCAGTCATTCAATAAATCAATCAACAGATGAATAAACAAATATATGTAAAGCAGCAGATGTAAAAGACTAGGAATTATTATTATTATTATTATTATTATTATTATTATTATTATTATTATTACTGTTATGTTTTTTCTGTACTTTATCAATTCTGAAGGATAAGATGCAACCTGTATAATTTGAAGGACAGGTAATATTGTGCCCAGTCAAATTATAATAATAAAGTCAGATTCTGCACAGTGTGCTTATGTTATTTTATCTCTGTGTCATTTTACAATACTCAGAGGGAAAAATCTATAGAAATGTAACACCTTGATACCATTCCTCACTCGGGTGAGGTGTCGCTGAAAGTACTGTGAGGAGAACTCATAGTAACAACTGAAACACGCAGAATGGACCAAAGAATAACACCAAAAACGTCCGGCAGCCCAAAAACCAATCTGCAAACTGCCAGCTCACAGAAAAACAGCTGAAAACAGGAGCCAAATATGATAAAAAAGCCAAAGCTTTAATAATCCAAGCAAAACTGTTGAGCGCTTTCACTCGCACAAAAGCGAGTTTCATCAGAACATTTTCACATACATACTAAATCAATTAAATAGTAAAAGAGGCGCCAAAACGCATCAATCAAGTGATATAAATATTCAATGCTAATCAATTAATCAATTCATACACTTGCCACAACCTAAAACAACAATGCTGTTGTAACAGACGAAATACATGAAAAGCATCTAAATATAAAAATAAAAAAGTACAAATGCAACAATGACAATAAAATAGACAATAAACAAGACAATGAAATGACTCATTCCATCATAAGTAATGGTTTTATAGTCAGATTGTCATTTAGTCCAGGCTCAGTGGTGGCATCTGTACAAACCTGCCACCATAGTTCTCTGTAAGCCAAGTAGTTTTTAAAATTTCCACCTCTTGGATTTCTAGTAATTGTTTCCAATATACCAAATTTAAAAGAGTGATCGGGCCCAGCATTTTTAATATGCCTATATAAAGCATTCTTCGTATCTGACTTCCTAATAGAATATAAATGGGAATAAATCCTCTGTCTAAATTGCCTCGGTCTTGCCTATGTAAAAATACTGGCAGACCGAACAGATGGCTATATAGACAAGCATAGTGGATCTACAGTTACCGTTCGCAAAGTTTATTATTGTATTGCATACATTATTGAGACTCACACTATATGAATCCAAAATATTGCAGCACTGATTACAAGTGCCGCATCTGGTGGTGTGAGAATTCGCTCGACGCTTATCTCTACTGGCATTATCAAAAAACCATTTAAGGTTTTTGCCCCTTGCAAACAGGTCACATGTTCTGGTAATTCAAAGATTGTGACAACCGACAATGTGGTTAATGAATATATGAATTTTAAGATATACAACTACAGTAATGTCAGTTTGAACACATCCCATTTTAGCCTTTTTTCCAAGGGTCTTAAATTCATCCCCACTCCTGCATTTAGGGTGGTGGACTCTATTTTCGAGTTGAAAAAATATACTAGAAAATTGTGTCTTGCCATCGTATTTAACAATCCACCCTCATGTATGAATGAAGCTACCAATTTGACAGAAACTAGTACTGAACCAGGTCACACCAGGGTTAGAAAGAAAAGTACATTCATCCCCCATAATATTCCTAGCATTACAGTATTTGAAAATAAAGTGATTAATGAACTTTACAGACTCAATAAGACTACTAGGAAGAAAAGTAAAATATTTTCTAATTTGACTGAGGAGGAAGCATTGATTTTGAGAGATTTATGTTTGGATCATAGTCACAGAATAATGAAGCCAGACAAAGGTGGAGGCATTGTCATTTTTGACACATTGATGTACAGTGCTAAAATCAACAACATTCTCCACACGTCTGGCAATTATACAGAGGCATCTGTGAATGAACTAAACATTATGTACCGTAGGATTGACATGTTTTTAGAAGAATACATGTTGGAAAACAGAATTACAGAAGAACAGTATAAATTTATGTTAGTTGAATTCCCAGTGTTGGCCACAATAGTAGGCATACCGAAGGTGCACAAGGATCATCTGAATCCCCCATTAAGACCAATAATATCTGGAAGTAAATCTAAAACTTTTCAAATTGGGGTTGTTATTGACACAATGTTAAAATTCATATACGGAAAAGTGAGGCACTTAGTCAAAGACTCCTGGGAATTTTTGAAAAACTTCCCTACAGATATTGAAACCAACAATTTATTATTTTGTTCTATAGATGTGATTGACCTGTTCAGCAGCATTCCTATAGTTGATGGTATTGAGGCATTTAGTAGAAGCCTGAGAAAGCACACTGAATTTAGTTGGGACAAAATATCAATATTGGCAGAACTTATGAGTATAGTTCTTGAATATAACTATATTTACTTTGAAGGAGAAATCTTCCGGCAAACAAAAGGCGTTGCGATGGGTGCTGCTGCATGTGCCATCTTGCCCATTTGGTTATGCTGGATTGGGAGGGGAATTTCATTTTCAACAGTGCACACTTCGGTAACATACTTTACTATTCACGTTACCTAGATGATATATACATTTTATGGAAGGGCAATAGTGATACCTTTGAGTCCTTCATGGAGTATATCAACAACAGTTGTCATTTTTGGGTTCCATATTTAGATACCTTCATTTCCATCGATGGTGAAGGCTTTAAATCCTCTGTATACAGAAAAACCACCTTTTCCAACTCCTATTTGGATTATAACAGCTACCATCCACATAAGCTTAAAAAAAACATCTTTAAGGGTCAGTGTATCAGGGCTATACGTATGACTTCCAGGTTACAGGACACTATAGATGAATTGAAATTTGTCACTAGTCTTTTTTTGGAGCGGGGATATGATCTTGACTTGTTGACGGATGTATGTTCCTATGTTTTTGGTTTAAGGGGGACCAATTTTTCACCATTGTTGGGATCTAATAGACAAATACATACTGAGACATTAGTCCCTAATACAGTGAAGGAACCTCCCTCTAGGTGTTACAACAAGGCACTAATAGTGGAACATAATCCGGTTAGTCAATTGGTGAAGAACATTGTACGGAAAAACTGGCATATGTTATGTCTCACACAGGATGTGGGTAATATTGTGGGATCTGAACCCCTGTTTGTTAACAAAATGGGCAAAAACCTTAAATGTTTTTTTGATAATGCCAGTAGAGATAAGCGTCGAGCGAATTCTCACACCACCAGATGCGGCACTTGTAATCAGTGCTGCAATATTTTGGATTCATATAGTGTGAGTCTCAATAATGTATGCAATACAATAATAAACTTTGCGAAAGGTAACTGTAGATCCACTATGCTTGTCTATATAGCCATCTGTTCGGTCTGCCAGTATTTTTACATAGGCAAGACCGAGAGGCAACTTAGACAGAGGATTTATTCCCATTTATATTCTATTAGGAAGTCAGATACGAAGAATGCTTTATTTAGGCATATTAAAAATGCTGGGCCCGATCACTCTTTTAAATTTGGTATATTGGAAACAATTACTAGAAATCCAAGAGGTGGAAATTTTAAAAACTACTTGGCTTACAGAGAACTATGGTGGCAGGTTTGTACAGATGCCACCACTGAGCCTGGACTAAATGACAATCTGACTATAAAACCATTACTTATGATGGAATGAGTCATTTCAATGTCTTGTTTATTGTCTATTTTATTGTCATTGTTGCATTTGTATTTTTATATTTAGATGCTTTTCATGTATTTCGTCTGTTATAACAGCATTGTTGTTTTAGGTTGTGGCAAGTGTATGAATTGATTAATTGATTAGCATTGAATATTTATATCACTTGATTGATGTTTACTATTTAATTGATTTAGTATGTATGTGAAAATGTTCTGATGAAACTCGCTTTTGTGCGAGTGAAAGCGCTCAACAGTTTTGCTTGGATTATTAAAGCTTTGGCTTTTTTATCATATTTGGCTCCTGTTTTCAGCTGTTTTTCTGTGAGCTGGTAGTTTGCAGATTGGTTTTTGGGCTGCCGGACGTTTTTGGTGTTATTCCTCACTCGGGAATTATTGATAATCTCACCAAACTAGGCATCAACCCCTATATCGTTAGGTGGGTTGCAAACTCGCTCACAGATAGAACCCATAGTGTGAAAGTAGTAGACTCCAAGTCAGACTGCCAACCAGTCATGAGTGGAGTCCCACAGGGTTCAGTTCTGGGTCCTCTCCTGTTCAACATGTACTTCTCAGAAGTCTAGGCCAACACAAAGGGACACTGGCTGACAAAGTTCACAGATGATTGCAAGCCCTGAGCCATTATTAGCTCCCCAAGTGATGCAGACATCCTACAGAAAGACCTCACTGAGACCAACGACTGGTGTCAAAACCATGGTCTTAAGCTTAATGCCAAAAAATGTGTCATCATCCCCTTTGGGAAAACCTCATTCCCCACTAATTACCACATTGATGGAGCCCACTGAACACTGAAGGTGTTATAAGGGACACGGGTTGACAGCAACCTCTCCTTCAACCACTACATTGCCACAGTGGTCAGAAAGACCTTCTATATGACGCCTCTCATTACCAAGGGTTTTGCATCCAGGAAGAAAGAGGTCATCATCTCTCCTTACTCTTCCCTCATTAGAACTATCATTCAGTAAAATGCCCCATTTGGCATGTACCTCACTAGACACCTGCAACAGCTGGAGAGACCATAGAAGTACCTCACGAAGAGGATCCTAGGCTTTAAACACATGTCCTACATGGACAGACTCAAAAGACTTCAGCTATTCTCTGTCTCATATCGCCTACTTAGACGTGATCTTTGCTTGACTTACAAAGCCATGTCTGACCCAGCTCTGTTAGAAATGCTACATCTAAAGAAATCCCAATCCCTCCACACCTCATGCTCCAGACACCTCAACCTTATTGCCACAATCAACAGAACACGCTGGAGGTACAGGTTCCTCACCCAGAGACTGCCCATGCTCTGGAATAGATTTCCCATACATGTCAAGCATAGCACCTTGCTGTCCCTCTTCAAGAGAAATCTTGATGAGTGGATGGGTAATAGAAAGTTCACCCCGGGGATCACTCAAGTGGATCCACTTGATAGAGGCACTGGGAACTAATGTTGGGTGGCGTGATGCCAGGGCACTTCTATTGGCTAGGCTTGTAAAGGCTCCAAGACCATTAGCCTAGCACACACCTATGAACCTATGAACCTTTATAATAAGCAAGAATGGAAAAAAAGAAATAGTGAGTCATATGGTACAAAACTACCTCTTTCTCTAAGCTTTTGTATATGTATATGTATATGTATATGTATATGTATATGTATATGTATATGTATATGTATATGTATATGTATTCAGTTGTTCATAACTGATGTTGATGATATCGATGAACGATAGTTTAGGTTTTTATTTGGTAATTAAGGATGTAACTGTCAGTGGTCCATTCATTTTGAAGACATCCATGGTTGGTGGAGGAAAGCAGTAAAAAATAAGAATATTTTTCTTTGAATATGGTGACTTTTTTTTTTAATTTTAATAGTTTTTGATTTTCTTATCCAGTTTGTTTCCACTTTTTTATTTTACAAGATGGTGTCAGTCATCTATTGCAATTACCCACAGTGAAGCATGCATCATAGCTATATATAAAATTAATCCATCAAGCCAGCTGGCAATGCAGACACATTGAAAGAGTTTTGACCTCTATATCAATCTTGAATCTTTCCTCAAAGATAAGCACAAACCCTGGCACAGACGGCTCTTGCTGTGCATACATGCAGCCTTTTCTTTGTTTAGCTCCATAGCTGACATAATTTATGTTTTACTGAAAGTACTTCAATGCCATGGGGTCTGTAGTCCTATGTTGGCCATAATAGGGATGCAAGGAACTATGTAAAACACGTTTGTTTTCTCTTCTCGTTAATTGATATGTGCAACTGTATATCATGCAATAAAAATGTTCTTAAATATCACACAATTGATAGAAATGATGGTGCTTTTGATTTATTAACCATCCCAAAACCCTTCCAGGTTGCTCATATAAAAATATTCTGTTTACAGTCGAAGATATTTTATAGGCAATTTCCAGTTGAAAGAAAATGACAATGTGTTCATATAAAGGACAACTAATCACTTTGACTCCATTTTAAAGCTTGGATCATTAGGTGTGCAAAGTTATATGTTCAGCAGTATCACTTTCAACTTTAAAAGTTACTATAGTACTCTGATTACTTAGATGAATCGAAATTTTTCAGCTCTTTATTAGCACTTGTATCATTTTTACTTAGTACATAATTAAAATCACCCCAAAATTAAATTACTATCCACATTATTTGACAAGTACCTTAAGAACTGCATAGCAAATTTTGCCACAAATCTTGGCATCCAGTACATTTCAATGAAAGATATAAGCCTTCTGTGATAGTCACTTCACAGAATTGCTAATCATTTTTTGATATTATTAAAAGTGTAAAATATTCTGGGAACAGTTATTCTTTCTTCCATTCTAAATATCAGTACTGCCCCTTTTTTGTTTAAACACCGAGTCAGATAAAACAAAAATGATTATAATTTAGGTAATGTATGTTGTTGCCTTCTAAAATATTTGTTTCTTGCAGAAAATTAATATCCGGTGTGGTCCTTTGTCCTCTTTCATTTTGTTGCAGAAAATTAATCTGTGTTTTTTAAGAAATTTAAGTAAACTTTCTCTTTTAAACTGACTGTTGAGGTAATTTTACTTATAGAAAGATCATTCATAATAGTTATCAAGGTTTTGTAAAAGCGCCATCATTTCAATCAATTGTATGATAGTTAAGAACATTTTCCCGCATGATAATTGATTAACAAGAAGAAAAACAAACATGCTTGTTTGACACTCGTAAGAATAGCAAACACAATTTAATGAAAAATAACATAAAAGCAATGTCTAATCCTGTCTTATAAACCAAAGGTTCCTAGTTTGAAAATCCTACCTAATCAGACTACACAATTGTTTTACAAGACTCTCAGTTAGCCTAGATGTCTACATCTGCTATAAATCCAGGATCGAATAAGACATTTTTGAATGCTTCTTCACTTGGAACTGAATTGCTAAACAAAATATGGTATTGCAAGTTACCTTATTACAGTACACAGATGAGAAATATATCTTTCATTTTTATACTTAAGACAGGTGAGACGAAATACCCAAACCCATTACATTGATAACATCTATATTTGCAAAAAATTAAGTGGAAGCAAAAAGTTTTACTCAAACTGCTTATAAAAAAAACAACTATGTAGGTATGCATCAGCAAGCCCTCCAGATGCATAACCAGCAACTCGTTTATCTAGCATCATATATTTGCATGTTGGTTTCAGCCCTCTCTCATCACTTTGGATTATCCTAGCATTTTATCATTTAACAACACATTGACTTTCTCTTTGTGTTCTATTTTATATGTGCCTCATAGGTGCATAGTTTCCATTTAAAATAATTATTTATGAAATAAGTACATTCCGGATTCACATCATCCTTTTTCTGTCAATGGATTTACAATGATATTCACTTGACTAAAGCATCAAGAAATGCCACATTAATTAGAGTTTCTAAATCTTTGTATGTACACAAAATGAGGAAATGACCTCCCTCGTGTGTGTGTGTGTGTGTTTGTGTGTGTGTGTGTGTATGTGTGTGTGTGTGTGTGTGTGTGTGTGTGTGTGTGTGTGTGTGTGTGTGTTTAAGTGTGTGTGTGTGTGTGTGTGTGTGTGTGTGTGTGTGTGTGTGTGTGTGTGTGTGTGTGTGTGTGTGTGTGTGTGTGTGTGTGTGTGTGTGTATGTGTGTGTGTGTATCTATCTATATGTATGTATATATATATATATATATATATATATATATATATATATATATATATATATATGGTTTCACTTCATAATCTCGAAATACTGAAATCTCAAATTTTAGTATTTCGAAACTATAAAGCCAAACCATTCACAATCCTGAAACCTTCAATCACGACTCACACAATCACGAACATACATACACCATACACCACAAAACACACACCATTTTACCCACACCACACAAACCACACAATATTACACTATATGTAAGCAGGGTGGCAAGTCCCCTGCACCCCCCCACACCTCCACCACTTATATATAAGAAATCTGAAATCGCACATAACGAAAAAAAAAATCACACCTCGGCATTCTACACTCATTTGCACACACACACAAATACACATCACACATACACAAACACCAACGCATCCAACACTCATACTTACACCACCCTACCCTTACCCACACATACAATGTACAAAAACACACACATATACTCACTTACCTTCAATTCCAGGCACCATCCCAGCCAAACACTTCACTTACCATACCAGAAATTCATAAGCGCGGATTTGAGATATTCGAATTCATGCTTATGCACTTTCGGTATTCTGACTTTTCCCATTCATGGTCTCGGAATACTGAAATTTGAGATTTCGGTATTTCGAGATTATGAAGGAGAACCATAGATATATATATATATATATATACATATATATATATATATATATATATATATATATATATATATATGGGTCTAGGACACATGCTGGACTAGCATATGTCCGAATCACAAAACATCGAACATACATACACAGAAGCGCTTAACATCAAAAAGCGCTTCCGTGTATGTGTAGTTCAAAAAAAAAAGAATCTACGTTTCTGCAGTGGGGCTTCACCCCTCTGCACCCCCCACACCCACCCCTACTTTATTATTCTCAATCCGAGATCGCACCACAGTGGGGAAAAGGGAATTTTCCCTTACCCGCACTGTAGTCCAATCTATGAAACAGGCACACATACACGGAAGCGCTTGTCAATGTGTGTTCGATGTTTTGTGATTCAGACATATGCTAGTCGAGCATGTGTCTGGATCCCATATATATATATATATATATATATATATATATATATATATATATATATATATATATATATATATATATATATATATATATATATATATATATATATATATATATATAGAGAGAGAGAGAGAGAGAGAGTGAGCTACAGGTATTTGTATGTATGTATGATCTTCTATGAACCTGTGCAACACCCAGTCTTCTTGGCCCTTGTATTTTATGTTTAGTTCAGTTTTCTAGGCATACACTTAGTTTTCATTCTTTCTTTTCATCTGCTTCATATTTTTTGTCACTTCACTACATTTTTCTTTCTTGTTTCATCCTTTGTTCTGGTCTTTTTCAGATTCTGAAGAAAAAAATTGATGTAGTAAATTGACATCCCATATATATTTACTTTCCCCTTCTATGAGTTTGATAAATTAACGTGATCTGTTTCATTCTTTTATCAAAATTCTTTTCTCATACTCAGTACTTTCATTTAAATGGTAAAATAATCTAAAATAATAGAAAGTGATTCATTCTAAATTACTGTGTAATTAAACATTAACTAACCTTCAGTTATTTACATTATCACAGCAGGTCTACTGAGGGAGATGTACATTTGAATCTACCCTCCCCTCCCACACACACATATCGGATCACTTCTTCCAGACTGACATTTTTTTTTCCTCTTGTTATGGGGATGAATGCATACACCCTCCCACAAGTTGTTATTATTGAGCAGTTCTCTTGCCTTTTCTAATTACCTGTTAGTATCACAGCACATTCCCCAGCTGAAACTACATCACACCTTAATTCTACCCACTAAATAAAGATAAAAAAATTACAAGCACCTGCACTTCCATGTGTCCATAAATGAAAAATGACCAAGTTAACAAATGACATGTTACACTAGAACTGGTCATTCTGCAGTACAAATAAAAGGATCATCTAAAAGATAAGCAAATGCAGCATTTTGTCCTTTCTTAAGTATGATATGGGAATTGCACTGCTATTATTCCTCTTTTACCAGAAGTAAAACATTGACTATGTCAGTCATGCATGACAGATCATACTTTCTACCTGAACTTCTTTCCAGCTTGTGAACTTTGTCTCCATGTATATGTCCTCACATACTCATTTTTTCATTTATGCCATGTATGGCACTGCATATCTACTACTCAAATATCAGTTTCCCACTTCACTTCCCACTTGTTCATACGCTATGTTTAACTAATTATTAAATGTTTGATAAATCCTTCAACTCCAAATGAAATGCTGATGAATAATATGCAGAATAAGAAACTTGCTGAAAGTTTGAAAAGTCACATTGTAAGTATATTATAAAATATGGGTTGGTCCAAAGAATAGCCACAATGCACATTTTCTGAAGGTGAATATAAACTTAAGGCAGTACCCAAAATGCAGAGGAATTTTTACATACAGTGAGGTGATTGTTTAAGATGGAGCATTACATAAAGGAAAGAAAAGAGTCATATTTGTTGGAGGAAATTTAATATTTTAACATATCTTATTATTTTGAATTTACCTATCTAACTGCGGTGGTGGTGCTGCGGTAGCATTGTCGCCTCACAGTAAGATGTTGTCCTGTTCGATTCTCAGCTAGAGCGTCTTCTGTGTTGAGACATGCATGAATGGGCGTACCTTCATTGAAGGTTGTGTGTCAAGGCCGGCAACTCGGCACGTAAAAATCTACTGCCAATCATTAGATGACCGGAGTTCTGCTGTGGCGACCCCTTACTGGGAAAAGCCGAAAGACACAACAACCTATCTATACAGTGTGGGGGACATGATAAGTTAAACTGCAACAGCAAATTATATAACTTACACTAAAGATTTGGAATCCTAGACATGCATCATTCTCAATCGACTTCTTTCAATTTACGTATTTATTTTTCACCAATACTACTCAGCATTTTCTAGCTCATTCACCATAACTTCCCTCTGCTATTTCTACTGAAGAACTAACCATTAAACTGTGCATCCTTGCAAATGTGCCTATATACATCCTTGCATCGTATATATAAATTCTTATTTTTTTCCTGCTATATATTTCATTTTCTAATGTCTTTTTCTTCTCTTTATTTTTAATTTAAATGACAAATGTACCTTCTCATTTATGCTACTGGTTTAGTGAGGTTCCATCCTAAAGAGAAATCAATTGGCATCCATGAATCTCACAGTAATATGTGAGTTACAGTATCTTAAAAACACAAAAATGTGCAGTTAAGAGGGAGAATTGTACAACCTAGAGGCTCACCCTATCATGATAAAGTGTAAATAATACTTGATCAGTGGAGGACCTATTGTCAACAGACCTTGCTATCATTTGCAAAAATGCACATTTATGAACTCTTAAAGCTAAAGTGTCATAATAATTTAATAGAAGATACAACAATCAGTAGTTCAAAAGGAAATGCTACATCTTCTAGTTAGACTTTTAAATGCTTTAAAATAAATAAAGGTTATATATTAACATGCATACCTTTATAGGAATTCATATGTAAAGTATACCTTATAATAAAAGTAGAGTTATTTTAATCAAAACTAGTAAGACATTTTATTCCAAAAAATACTAAATGCTACATGAAGACTGTCTTGCCTTTAGTCCAGAGAACTAATACACTGTTTGTTCTCTTCCCACAAAAAAATTTGAATTTCAGGTGGAGTAAAATATGCATTAAATATGCATTAATACATATTTAACTTGTGTATGTCTTATTAGTTACACCTTCATTTTGTACTTTCCAATATTACCTGATAAACTGCTAAATTCTTCTTTCGGATGTCCATAAGTGGTTTTGTGTGAGAAAATAGGTACATCTCCAAACAAATTCTATAAGAGAAGAAGGTGTTAATGTTCATTTGATATTTCACAAATAATATGCTATATATCCTTCATTTTTCTGAAGATATTACAGATCATCTATTTTATATTTGTCTTTTCAAAAAGAATGCTTTCATTCCATTTCTTCAGATGATTTAATATTTTTTAAGTAAAGAAAATGACATTGTTTTCTCTTATGAGTGACATATGTTACTCCTTTTTTCTTTTCTGACTTAATAACAGGCCAATAGGATTTAATTGTGTTTTGGTTTTGGTTCGTTATTTAGGAAGGGGATTTGTCCAAGCTGCTTTTAAAATGAGTATAATGAGTTGCTGGTCCAGATGTGTTATGAATTTGAATGTAATAGATTCTGGTGGTCTAACCTTAGATTATTGTTTTATTATAAATCTTTGTGCCTTTTCAGTACTATGAGATGAACCCCTCTTGCAGAGTTATTGTTTTTAGAGGTTTTTTTTAACTCCTACTGTTTATTGCATTTTGTGAGGATATAGTCTGGCATACTGTTTAGTATATCGATTTTCATATATAATTCTTTAGTAGTTGAAATTAGTTGCTGAGAGTCTTTTTCTAGAGTAGCAGCATTAATTTCTTCAATAAATCCAGGTAAAAGTACTGACAGGAAAATTAGCAAAATCACTAAAATATATTCTAAATGGTAATATATTACTCTGAATGATATAGTCCCAAAAGAAATTTTATTTTTGGATGTAAATAATAATGTTGCTGTCATAAATTATTATATGCTCTACAAACAACTTTACAGTGATGCCACCAGTCTGCCATCTTGATTGCACCCCACTTTTTAAAATGTGTTTATTGTATTTATAAATGTCGATGCCATTGTGTATAGGCATTTCTACAGAAGGATATGTTTTGTCCTGTTTGAAGTTGTTATTGGCAGTTTTACTGGAATATGATTCCATATTGCTTTGAGTACCACATCTTTATTTATGTAGGACATAAAACATAAAAGTAACAGTTAAATATATTGATGTGAGGTTAGCAATACTGCTAGAAATAGTAATGATCAGTGGGGTTTCTATACCAGAAAGATAAACCATGATTCAAGATTTAAGTTTCTAGGATGTATGTAATAAGAAATATCATCATATTGCTTGTGTAAATTCTCGTGGGTATTTCAAATTGTCATAAATGTCAGTGCCTGGCCCTAATTTCTTGATCATCAGCCTTCTGAAATAAATGTTGACTTTAATTTATTATGTATAATTGACTGCAGTAACTCGTTATGATATAGGCTCAAATGTACATTAGAAACACTAGAATGGCCTAAAGGCTTTCTTGGTGCATGATTAATAAGTCCATTATTAAGTCATGGTGAGATCTAACAGCACTTTGAAGGAATTTCTCTTTATCTTGACTTCTTAGTCAGCTATCAAGTTCTCATGTAAGATTTTCTTTTAAAAATGCTCAGTCAGATATTTTCTTAGTAAGAACTGAAGTTGTTGCATTTAATTCCTCTATGATATTTTGTTCCTCTAAAGCAGAGAGTCTGTTATTGAATAAGATATAAAGTAAGACTACTAAAAACTTGGGATAAGGTCCTTAAAACATAAGGCAACAATATTTACACAGGAATCACTTTTAATATGAAAAAACTAGTCAAAGACACACACACACACATGCAGAACACCATCAAAGAATAATAACTTACTGACTCGGGCAATGCCCATTTAATTGTGATTATATTCTGCCTATAGCAATGGATTTTACTTGCTTCTCTGTCCCTCTGTCTGTCTTTCTCTCTTTCTATCTCTCTTTCTCTTTCTCCTTCTTATTCCACCCCCCACACACACACATGCATACACACACATTCACTCACACTGTCCTACTCTAGAAATAATTTACAGACAGATTGCTAAAATCAATATGAGTGGCCACTTTTTAGCTATGAACACTGCTCATTTTTGACTGTGTTCAAAGGAAGAAAATTTCATCTACATTAACAATGCCAGCATGGATCATCCACAATGATTGCCACTGATAATCCGGAATGAGGATAATTTATGAGCAACAGGCAGCAGTGGTCATTTGCTTTCACCCAAGGACCCTCATAAACCCAGCCAGAATAGCCATCCAATGACTGTTTACTAGCCTGTTGTATGATTTAGTACATTAGAGTCTATTCACAGCAGTGAGAAATAAACAGGACACAATGCCTCAAACAATCTAGAGCATACCTCTCAACTGTCAGGATTTTTGCAGAATGTCCAAACAACCAAGGACATACCTCTCAACTGTCCAGATCATTGTACAATGTCCAGATCTTTGCCTCATATTTTTGCTGTGTTCCTCATAAAATTTGTGCTTTTCTGGAAACTCACAGAAGACTGAAGTCACTAAATAATTACATGCATTTTTGTTTCAAACATAATATCCTTCAGAAAATGCATGCTAACTCAAATCCTGTTATTCTAGTCACTTTTTAAGTTTAAGAACAATATTTACAATCTCTTCCTGTTCAGGGATCTTTGCCCCCTCATTATTTTAGGTGTTGTTCAGATTTCTTGCACTAAGATATTGAGATGTATTGCCTAGGATAATAATTATTTGAGTGCGATCAGGAATGTTGGAGATGGTATAATGGTTAAGGTAATTACCTTACAGACACATGGTACAAGGTTTAATTGTCACTTTCAACGTAAAACTGGCCAGGCTTAATATGACTTGCAAGGATAGCTAGCCTAGTACTTACCTATGGTCCCACACCTGCATTCACTTCCTTCTACCTCTATTTGACATCTCCACCAGATAACCCCTACCTATCTTGCGAGCTCATAATGTTTTGCCCAGAATCACATGGAATTAAATCTGCTCAGAGTATTTAGCTTTTAACAGATGAACATATTTCCCCATGATGGTCATTTAACTCTGATCAAATGACAGCAATGTCTGTACCAAGCCTTTTCATATACTACAGGCCAAAAGGGCTTTTTGTCATAAAACTGTATGCACTATTGCAATCTGTGTGTGAGTGTGTATCTAGTGTTTTGCACTAATTTACCTTGTATAACTGTGCTCACCTATCTAAAGTTTGGATCATTGACCATCAGTGGCATTAGATAAAACTTAGTGCAGCACACATATTCCAGATCGAATGCTGCACATACTGTATGAGTAAGAATCAAGATTGCAATGCTGAGTGCCTGCATCACAATATTGTCTCTGATTGATTTTGGCTGTTTTTATTATATAGAAGACCAATAACACAAGAGCTGAGTCTAAATCGTTCATGTCAACTTTTGATTCAATGTGGTAATGATTTCTGATTGGCTGCCTTCTCCATATCAGCTTAGTTGCTCTACTGTGATTTAATTTCATACTGTCTTATTACATACAGAAAAGCATTGTCTCTTTTGTAACCTATTAACTTCCTGAAAGCATTTCATCTGGTTGCATCACTGATATTAGCAGTCCTATGCTGCTGTTCTTTGCTAAATAACCCTAGCGATTATGCTCAACATCAGCACCTCTGACTCAAAAGTTTTGCTCAGTGGTAGTAGCAGTTCATTGTTAGTGCTTAGTGCTTATTATGTGGTATAAACTAAACATGCAGTGTTCCATGCCTAGTTCATAGCTTCATAGATTAGTACTTTGCTAACTGCCCTTGGGAGCCATTTTAAGCCTAGCCAAATACCATAAATGAGACTCAAACACTGCACCCAGTGACTATTCTGAAGTGTGTGTAAATGACCTGTACAGGTACTAGGAGATGCAACTCTGCAAAGTAGTTGTTAAAATCATCATAACTTTGAACAATATAGCCTGAATCATACCTCTCAACTGTAGAGATTTTTGCAGAATGTTCAGATTTTGGCCTTGTTAGTCCATTTTACATAAAATTTTATTTTTTGGCAAATTAGTGGTAAATAATTAAAGATTGAAGTTTGAAAATAATGACAAACATTTCAGATTCAAACTTCATGTCCTTGAGAAAATTCATGCTAATGCAAAATGTGTTATTCTATCAATTTTCTAAGTTTGTAAGAGCAATATTTAAAACTTTTACCTATTGTTAGGCCTTTGTCCCACTTTTATATATGACTTTGTCCAGATTTCTTTCTCTAAGAGGTTGAGAGGTATGAGCCTGATTCATTCTTTCAGGTATTTACTGTTAGATTAACTGCCATTTAACTTAACTTCTGACTGTTACTCTAAATACTTCATCCATTAATCTTCATGGTCTGCTATAGCAGTCATCTTCCAAACTGTGAGTACTTTGACCAGCCAAAGTCCTCCATATTCTGACAACATGGTTCAGCAACCTACTCTTACCCCATTTTAGCTAATCTGATTGTTTTAGGCAATCATAGATAATTCAGGAACTGTCTTAAGGGTATTGACTGTTTCTGCTTCTACAAATAGATAGTACAACTTCCATGAGATGTAAGTAGTTAGGAATCATGGAGAAAAATCTCACACATCATCTCACTGCTAAGTAACATACATCCATAACATCACATCAAGTACAATGCACATTAAGCCCATATCTTAAGTTGTGTCTGTAAAGAAAAAAGCCTCTTAAAAATACTTTTTAAGTTCCCAGTCTGCACCACCCAGGGCAGCATCCACTCTTTCCCCCCTTAGACATCTGACAAGTCCACATAGATCACCAAAGGGTCACCAGGAAAGTAAGCCTAAGATCATAAAGCCCTTAAAGTCTGCTTCCAGACAGGAAATGTTTTAGACATGGTTGGCTCTATAGTTAGGCATACAGACTCCAAACTCACCAGACTGGACAAAACATGATGACTGTAAAATGTTTTTCTGTTCCCAGGATCTGTGATGTCATAAGGGCACCGGGTCACTTAAACCAGATAAATATGACTATGATCTAGCATTTGACCATAAGGGAATGAATGATGTGAGCTGATCAACCTACAGGGCATGTAGAGAAATATGATGGGACTTACTATACATGTCAGAAACAGGAAAACACTGTACTTGATTAGTACCCTGCCCTCAGCAGGAATGATGCCTGTATCTCAAGATAAGATAGACTGGTTTTAAGAACTGGCTAATTAGTTAGTGTCATTCAAAGAGATTCATTATGTGTCAGCGTGGGATACAATGGTACATAAGCCTTCCTTGGAAAATAATAAAAAAGTATGAACATGACCTGGATACACTCCAAAAAGAATTATTTATTCACAAATAAAGTAAACACTTTCAAACAGGATAGTACCTGTACTTCTTCAGACAAGACAAGACAATACTGAATGCAAAATCTTATATACACTCTCCCAAAATGTAAATCTAATGAGCTCTATCACATGGTCAATTAAACATTAATTGCATTAAATAAAAGAACTAGCTTGGAATAATGTAAGAAAATCTTTAGAAAATACATTAAAAAATACATTTCAAAATAGTAGTGTACATTAGAAATATATTGGAAAAGTAGCCACTAACACCTGGTAAAAATGTTAAATAACACTTACAAGACTGGAAAATGAATAAATAGTAATAAATTAGATACGAAATAGATAAAAATGGATTCAAATGACTGTTAAAAACATTCTTATGCACCATAAGGATGTTAAAATTCATCTATTTGAATATAGATACCTTGTAAAATGGTAACATAGATGGATGTACAAAACGAGCAATTTAAACAATCTAAAATTCTGAAAAAAAGTACTGAAAAAATTACCAAGGAAAATGCAGGCCTTTATCTTATAAGGCTCCTCAGTTTAAGTATGCAAGCTATGGAGCACATTCCATGAATCCATAGGTGCCTAAATGCATCACATCATAGCTGCCACAACAATGCACATTTCTCTAATCTCAGAGATTATTTGTGCCAACTGTATCAATAACTCTGAATTCAAAAACATGTTCTGGTGAATTGATAATGTATTTAGCCATCGCATTCTCTATCCTTTCATTCCTGATACCATAAAGGTGTTTGTACATTCTGGGCCAGATTCACGAAGGCTTGCACGGAGTCTAAGAGTAGAGTAAGCCGGCAGACAGCCAATATGTCTGCCGAGCGATCCAGCAACAGCCGGCAGGGGCGTGCATGAGAGCTCCTAAAACTACTCTTGCACGGACAGTGTTATGTTATGCAAATTACCTCATTTGCTGCTGAAAGTTATGCAAATGAGGTAAATTTGCAATCCAGGAAACACTAACCTGTCCGAGTAAGAGTAGAGTTATTTGCAGAAATGTACTCTGTTGGTAACGGAGTACCATTCTGCAAATAGCAAAATGGAGCTATGACAGCTCCAAATAAAGGATGCATCCAGTTGAGGAAGCATGCCAATGGCCAAATATAAGGCCATTGGCATTTTTATCTGTTGAAAATTAATAAAAATCAATTTTGTTCCCCGATCTCCGATGTTTAAGCATAGCGCAGCACCACGCAAACGTGCGGTGCTTCAAAAACCAGAAAATAAACAAAAAGCCAAAAATAGGCATTCTTATTAAAAATATTATACTGCCATGTAGGTGAATGGCAGGCTGAAGACAACATGGCCACTGAGTAGTGGTTGCTAAGTTTGAGAGATGTAACCAAGCATTAGTAGGCAATCCTATGCAAATGAGGATAAGGATAGTGAATCCCAATTTTCCCTGGCATGTGAGCCATGTCCCTAGAGTGTAAGTGTAGGAGTAGGGGAGTAGTAGAGTAGAAGATAGGTGACATCATGAGGGGGTATGTATGAAAGACTGTAAGCTTATTGGAGCAGAGTGGCTTGTGTTTGCTGTGAGTTACTTAGGATTGGAAGAGGCGTGTCTACAGTTGTCCTAGCTGAAACCCAGAAACCAAAAGTGTATGCCGTGGATATCACTGAAATTTCTTGCAAATGTGCCTACGCCATGTGCGGGCGTGTGCGCGCCTTTAAACCTGTCTAAGCCTGTGTGCGTGCGTGTGCACCCACCTAAGCCTGTGTTAGCCCGTCTAAGCCTGTGTGCATGCGTGTGCACCCGCCTAAGCCTGTGTAAGCCTGTGTGCATGCGTGTGTACATGTTTGCGCTTGTTTGCGTGGCGCTGCCCCCTGTGGAAACAGAAAGGGAAAAGGAAGGAAAAGAAGTAGTAGGAAGTTAACCAAGGCAAACTAGCAGAGCTGCCAGGTGAAATCAATCAGAATCAGCCAATTACACAGGCAGTATACTAGCCCAGCCCAGGGGCTACATGAGCTGGAGATAGTGGAGCGCTATAGAGTGGACAGAGACCACCTGCAGCAAATTGTTGAGCTGTGCAGGCCACACCTCACACACAGAACCAACAGAGGGGAACCCATCCCAGTGGAAAGCAAGGTATGTGCTGGCCTAAGAATACTAGCAACAGGTACCTTCCAGAGACCAACTGGTGATATGATGGGGATTTCACAGGCATCAGCATCCAGGTTACTGCATCAGTTCCTGAATGCCATGTCAGCACATGTCAGTGATCAGGTATATTTCCCCAATTCCCGTGAGGCATTGCCCAGCAATATGTGTCTCTTCCAGCAAATAGCAGAATACCCTGAGGTAGTGGGTGCAATTGACTGCATGCACATACACATCAAAGCACCAGCCAGTGAGCGGAGTAGGGCCTACATCAACCGCAAGGGCTTCCCCTCCATCAACTGCCAGGTTGTATGCGATGCCCAGAGCATAATACTAAATGTGTGTGCTAGCTGCCCTGGAAGCTACCAAGATTCCCATATCTGGCATCTGACGCCGCTGTACCAGACATTTGCCAATGGGGACATCCCTGATGGTCACCTAGTGCGGGATACTGGATACGCACTGGAGCCGTGGCTGATGACACCCATCAGAAACACACACACACACCTGAACAAGAACTCCATAATGAGGCACACGCACAAACACAAAATGTAATCGAGCGTGTGTTTGGGATGCTCAAGTCATGGTTCCGGTGCCTTGACACATCTGGTAGAGCCTTGTAGTACTCACCAACTACATGCACCCAAATTATCATGGTATATGCCATGCTACACAATATGATCCTGCAAAAAACAGCTGCAGCAGGAACAACATGTGGCAGGGCTAAACTGCCCCCCACCATTGCCAAGGCCTGCACAGGCACAGCGTGACTCAGAGGAGGAACAACCTGAGCCTGCCCCAGTATGCAGAAGGAGGCGTGCCCAGTATGCCTTGGCCTTGGCAAAGAGGCAACGCATAGCACATACACTGGCTCAGTAGGAACCCTGGAAATGAAACCTCTCTCTGATTTGCACATAAAATAAAAGGGATGCCTAACTTGACACTACCTGTTTTCAAACATGTATAGGGACTGTATTATGTGCATCCAACATAGGCAGCCCTGCAGCACCACCTGAGCCATGTATGAAGCAATATAAAGCAGTGCTAAGCAGCTTTTACCACTTTTTAGTATATGTAAACAAAACTGCCTGCGCTAACTAGCGCAACGTCGGGCAAAGTTGAGCAATGTTGGGCAAGGTCTGGAAAAGTCGGGCAAAGTTGAGCAAAGTCAGGTAAACATGCTCATATTTGCTTTACTGTCCCTTAAGCAGTCTGGTCTGCCAAGCATGAAAATAAAAAGCAGTGACAGGGACTCGAACCCAGGATACTGTACACTATAGTCACAGTACTGAACCACTAAGCCATGACAGCATTTCACTGGCACAGACACAGCAGGACAATTGTACACTAATGCAAACACAAAGAAATGCTGTATCATGCCCCTAAAGAGGCATATGGGTAACCTCCCCCACAGGTCTATGCAGACAGAGAACAGCAGGCCAGGCGGTGTGATGTGGATTGGGTAGGCTATGAAGTCACAATCTAATATACGTGACATTGGATGCTAAGATCTGTAGTACAGTAGTATGCCTCAAGCCAGTACAATAGGCAACAGTACAGACTGAAATTGTGTACCTTACATAGCAGTGCAGTCCTAGCAAATGTGTATAAGTGTCAGGTGAACCCCTCATCCTATGCACACCCACAGTAACAATCAGGTGTGTCCCCGGGTAGAAATGTACAAAGAATAGCTGTCCCCCCTGTATGTAGAAATGTTGACAAGTCTATGCAAAGTGTATCATGGAAGCCCTGCAGGCACAGCATGATCCCTATTGATTTATGACACAAAGGTGAGCCCTGCTGTAAAAATACAACTTGATTTTCCACACACATCTAGTATAAATGTCTATACCGGGCGTGCTCACACACTTCAACAAATGTAGTGGATTTCATTCAGCTTCACACTGAAAGGTCATACTGGGCATGCTCACACACTTTCAATAAATGAAGCAAATGTCAGGCAACAACATACTGAAAGGTCATACTGGGCATGCTCACACACTTAGGCTAAATATGGAGGTGATAATAAGGGATCTATGGACAAATGTGGATAGTCATTTCTACTTCCAGAAACACATTCACAAAGTGGTCAGAAAATCATGCTATGTGTTCCCACAAACTGCTAAGGTCTTAGCATGTAGGTCAAAGGAGGTTCCCTCTAATCATCAGTCATCAGACCCGTCAGAGAGTACCACAACACACTAGTGATGAATCTGACTAGGCACCTTCAGCAGCTGGAGAGACCACTGAAGTACCTCAACAAGAGGATTACTGGCCTCAAACAGTTGCCCCATGCAACAGGACTGAATTTAACTTAATCTGTACTCTGTTACATACTGTCTACTCAGGAGATCTTTGCCCAACAGACAGGTCCATATCATGGCAACACTCAGATCTGCTCTGAGTTACAGCTCAATGGCACTAAATATGCAGATCCAGCTCATATTGCCAACATCCTGGCAGATAGGATCAGTGTTAACTTTACTCCCCTCTCACCCATGAAAGAGCACATCTCTATAATGGAAGACTGCAAAGTTGCTGTCATCATGGCTGCACAGGTAAAAAACACTCTCCAAAGCCAGTATCACAGCAGCCATGGGACCAGATAACTTCCCAGGCTGTGTTCTACACAAACTACAGAATGAACAGGCACCACACCGACATACCATGTTCAGTCATAGCCTCACCTCAGGATTTGTACCTGCTGAATGGTGCACAGTGACGGTTATCCCACTACACAAGGGTGGAGACACCATGGACCCCACGAACTAGCGCCCCATTAGCCTGATGAGCCAGCTCTTCAAGGTCATGGAATGTATCATCATACAACTTATAAAACAAGACATTGGTAATCCCAAACCCTGGACCACAACCATGTTGGGTTTGTAAAATGCAGATCATGTCTCCTACACCTGATGGATGACATTGAAGCAGTCACCAGAACCATAGACAAGGGTAAGGTGGTTCACACAGCCTATGTAGATCCTGCCATGGCTTACAACACCACCCCACACTCTGTAAATATAGATAAACCCACTAAACGAGGTATAAATTGATATGTCACAAGATGGGTTGCCAACTGGCTCACTGACAGAACACACACTGTGAAAGTAGCAGACTCCAAGTATGACTTTGGACCAGTGATGAGTGCAGTACCACAGGATTCAGCCCTGGGTCCTGTCCTGTTTTGCATCTACTTCCCTGAAGTAAACCTTAACATGGAAGGTCTGTGGCTAATGAAGTTTCCAGATGACTGCAAACTAGGAGCCATAATTGTAAATACTAAAGATGTGGACCTCCTACAAAAGGGCCTCACTGAGACAGATGGCTGTTGTCAAAGCCATGGGCTCTAGCTCAATGTCAAAAAGTGCATTGTCATCCCCTTTGGTAAAAACTCTGTAGCCATGAACTACAACATAGGCGGTAGTATACTTAACAGCGAAAGTGTGACAAGAGACCTTGGGTCACAGGTGGACAGTGGGCACACCTGTGATAATAACATCCCCACAGTAGTCGGGAAATCCTCCTATGTGGCACACCTCATCACAAAAGGTGTCTCATGCAGAATAGAAGAGGAAATTGTTCCCCTCTACTCATCACTCACTAGAACCATAATAGAGTACAATACCCCTCTTGCTATGTACCTCACAAAACAACTACAACAACTGCAAAGCCTGCAGCAATACCTCTCAAAGAGCATTAGCAGCCTGAAATACATGCCATACACAGACCATCTCAAAATGCTCCAGCCGTACTCTCTCGCATATCGCCTACTCAGAGGTGATCTCTGCCTAACATACAAAGCTATGTCAAACACAGAGTTGTTGGACATGCTCCACGTAAAACACTCACAATCCCTCTGATCTTCGGACCCAAAACCACGAATGAAATACAAAAGGAAGGGGTGTATCCATTTACCTTATGGATACCCACACCTTCAGGTTAGTGGCACAGCATGAGGCCTTGGAGACCATGCAAGTGCAACTAACATTGGGCAAAGCTGCTCGACAGATTGTAGCCTGCTACAGATCACCTACCTTGTCTCAGGAACCTCACTCAGTATTCCTGAAAACAGTGGAAAAAATAAAAGTCCTATCAAACACCATTATATGAGGAGATTACAACTACTCAAACATTGAGTGGGAGAATTACTCGTGTACAACATCCTTTGCCCAATGTTTCCTAGAGTTTAAAAACTCTAACGCCCTGGAACAGCTGGTCATCACATCCACTAGAGGTGACAACATACTGGACCTGATCATCACCAACATGGGGTACCAGTGTTCCACAACAGAGATAAACCCCTTGCTGGTAATATCAGATTATAAAGTAATCACACTGGACATCCACATCCCGCCACCCCCCAGTCAATGAAACCACTGTGAAGACATTTTCAAAAGCAAACTGCATAATTCCCAAGACCAAAGTGGAAAGTTCCAAAGCCCCCTTGCTAGAGGATAATGCTATACAATCTGCCAAATCATTTACAAGTGCATCCTATGAGCATTTACAGGGATGCATGGATCGAGACATCCCAAATAAACCCAAGATGCACTCCTCCAAAAATAAGAAACCAATCTGGTGGTCATCGCCCATAAATAAGCTAGACAACAGAAGGAGGAAACGAACACATGATAGAGCAAACTTCACAAAAGGAAAGGCATCACTGATCATTATTAGGAAGAAACAATGATCGCTCATAAAATAATCCAAGACTGGTTTCGAAAGACAAATTGCCAAGGAATGTAAGAATAACAACCACAAAGCCTTTGTTAGCTATACCAAACATGTAGGTGGCAACTTCCAAATATGCTGTCAGCTACTGAAAAATGGCAAGAAATACACTGAACCAACTTACATTGCCCACATCCTGGGGGACAAGTTCAGTGCAAACTCCCCCATCACCCCCAAAAGGGTCTGTGTTCATCCCAGAAGAATGCAGAGCCCCAGACTTCATGGACATGCAGGTAAAGATAGACTTCTCCAAAGCTAAGAACACAGCATCAGTGGGACTGGATGGTGTCCCAGGCTGTGTCTTACACCAGCCCCAAAAAGAACTACACCCTCACCTACATTCACTGTCTAGACTCAATCGTACCACAGGCTATGTACCCAAAGAATGGCATACACCAACAGTCATCTAGCTCCACAAAGGGGGTGTCACAACAGAACCTGGAAATCATTGCCCTATAGGTCTACTCAGCCTGGTCTGAAAAGCTATGGAGCAAATTATCATGGAACCCATAAACAGAGACATTGAGGACCTCCAGGCACTGGACTCCACCCAACTTGGCCTTGTTAATGGCAGATCCTGCCTCCTAAACCTAGTTGACTTATTTGAAACAGTTACCAAGGACATAGATGGAGGTGAAAGTAGTCCACACAGCCCACCTGGACCTCACTAAGGACTTTCTACACCATTCCCCACTTTGTCATCATGGACAAGCTTACCAGCTTGAACATTAACAGCTATGTCACAGGATGTGCGGCCAAGTGGCTCACAGATCAAACACACATGTTCATAGTTGCAGGTGCCATGTCCAACTCTAAACCAGTCACAAATGGCATCCCACAGGTCTTGGTCCTGGGACCCCACCTGTTCAGTAGATACTGCTCAGAGGTGCAGGCAAGCATGGGAGGAGTATGGCTGAACAGGTTTGCAGATGACTGCTAACTGTGGTCCATAATTGACTCTACGGTTGACACAGACATCCTCCAGAAGGGTCTTACAGAGACAGATACCTGGTGTCAAAACAATGCCCTCAAGCAGAATGCCAAAGAATGCATAGTCATCCCCTTTGGATAAAACAAAGTGCACACAGATTACCACATAGGTGGTAATCCAGTATGTACGGAGAAAGTCATTATGGCCCTGGGGAAACAGTTAGATAGTAAACTCTCCTTTGATGATCACATGGCCAAAGTGTTTAGACATTCCTTCTATGTAGCTCACCTAATGTCACCTAATGTAACCCACTTTGTCTAGTCTGATGATGTCACCATCCTACAAATATACCTGTGGAAAAAAGAGCTCCCAGTAATGTGTATAGTGTGTCGTGTTAATGCATACTCCTCTAGTATCATAAAGTAGTTAGGTAGGAGTTTGAATCCTGCACTTGACAACTGTATTTTTGTGTGATCTCCTTGGAGAGGCGCAACCTTCTTGGAGAGTAGTAAAACACCTTAAAAGTGGTATACTTATCTTTGTCAAGTCTGATGATGTCACCATCCTACAAATATACCTGTGGAAAAACAAACTCCCAGTAATGTGTATAGCACGTCGTGTTAATGCGTACTTCTCTAATATCACAAAGTAGTTAAATAGGGGTTTGAATCCTGCACTTGACAACTGTGTGTGTGTGTGTTTGTGTGTGATTTCCTTGGAGAGGAGAAACCTTTTTCAAGAGCAGTAAAACACCTTAAAAGTGGTATACTTATCTTTGTCAAGTCCGATGATGTCACCATCCTACAAATATACCTGTTGAAAGGAAAGCTTCCAGTAATGTGTATAGCGTGTCGTGTTAATGTGTACTGCTCTATTATCATAAAGTAGTTAGGTAGGGGTTTGAATCCTGCACTTGGTGAGTGTGTGTGACACTGTTGATCAATGTGTTGTGGGTTTTGCTTTTACTACTGTATGACATATCAGTATGACAACAGTATGTGCAATGCACATCACGTAGCTGTGTGGCAAATACATATATGTACATATGACCTCCATTATTTCATAGGTGGGAACCCTGCTTTCTCCATGAACACATCTGTCATCTTTGCCAGAGTGTGCTGCCACTTTCCAGACCTTTGGTCATATCTGTATGCTTGTGGCAAGCCCAGCCACTGCAGTGATCCCTGGCCTAGGTCATCCATGTCACACACACACTCATTACGGTTTCTATTGAATAGTGTGAGTGAGGGTTTATGGCTGAGGTATATTTCAGACCTGTTTGGCTATTCATTATAGGTGTACAACAACCTTTGTGGATATGCATGCAGACCCCTTATTGCTTATGTGATCCACCGAGGGATTTCAAAATACCTTTGGAAATGTGATTACCAAAGGAAAGATGACGTAACACTTGGCTGCATGTACACATGTTGGTGGCTACTACCTATGTGGTACTGTGGGGATACTATGTTTTGTAAAGGTGGATGACTATGCTTTAGTTGGCTTATAGCTTTACAGCATGGGTTTGACAACAGGTATCTGTCTGTATGATAGCCTTGTGGAGGATGTGTGTGTCATCTGGAGAATGCATTATAGGCCACAGTATGCATTTCCAGACGTGGACGGACATATCCCTACTGTGATTGCTTGTACCTAAGAGAGCTATATGCCAAACAGGAGTGGTCTCAGGAATGGGTGCAGGTGAATACAACTGGTTACTGGCATAGTATAGTACCTGAAGGATCCAAATGTTACTGTGTGTCCTAGATCTGTGTGTCAGTTGTCAAGACATCATCTAACAATTGTTTATGTCAGGCTATTGAGGTTATGTATTCTACCAGAATGCAAAACAATGATAGATAGTAACAGTATCACCCACAGCACAGTGTCAAACCATGTCATACACACATGTGTACTCAAGTTCCAAAATGTGTGTAGTACAATGCATACTGGCCACCAATAGAAACTATGGAGTGTTACTGTGTAATACAGGGCATGTCATCCTGCCCATGTGTCCACTATGCACGTACATGCAGACAGTGCACCTCCACCATGTTCACAAATGTACACCTGCAATTCTGTGCTACACACATCCCACACATACTGCCCACTCTCTAACACATGCTGCCAATACTACACACATCAGCCAAGTGGCACATGAGCGGACAATACACTACTGGAACTAACACTACATTGACAACCATAGCTTTAATGCATCATGCCTGCTCAGCTACACCTTCAAGGATATCATTACACTTTACTGCTGACAACATGCTAACATTGCTATACTGCTATAAAGTTAACCTGTGCATCAGCACCATGGTAGCCTGTTCCTGCATCAATGTTACAGATGACAGGAGGTGGCACAGGTTTCATCATATGCACAGGGTGTGTTGTTGGTTTGCCAGAGGCCTACATTGAGCCATACAATCGACATGTATGTGTGTGTGTGTGTGTGTGTGTGTGTGTGTGTGTGTGTGTGTGTGTGTGTGTGTGTGTGAGTGTGAGGGCCAAGGGTACTGCTATGGGCCAATGTTGATGTAATGTGTGCAGGTATGTATTAGCCCTAGGTGTCTGGTTTATGTGTGCGTGTGTCTGCATACACACAGTTCCACCATGTGGCTGCCATATGCGGGGATTTGTGGGACAGCCACAGACTGTACCTGCCAGGCTTTACAGATCACCATCTCTGGCCATGGATACGGTACCTGTGCCTGGCAGGTGTGCTACTGACAGTATCAGGTACTAAGCCAGACTGGGTACTATCCTCAGAGGTGGACAGATGTACATTGTACCCAGGATCCTGCTGGGACTGTCCAGAGCCAAGTGCATGTGTTTTTTTAGGATGGTCTATGGACAGCCCACCCCCAACATTGCTGGGGCTGGTACAGGCACTACGGGAGCGGCTGTGACTTGAGGGATGTCCACGGCGACTGCCAGCTGCTGATGTTGCTGGCATATGTCCACGTCGATGTTTCAACCGTCCCGCACTGTCCTGACACATGGACATGACATTGCGGAGGACATCTAATGTCCCACCCTAATGTCTATCAGTGACCTAATTATGGATGGCATCTGCTAGGTCACGGATACTGCCAATTACAGCAGTGTTATGTGCCCTCTGTGCCCTTAGTCCCTGTCTGGTGTACCGTTCCATACATGTCTGTGCCTCCATGACTGTCTGGAACATGCGTGAGGTTGTAAGACCTGTGGCACATCTGCCAGGGGCATGATGAGCAGCAGTGCTCCAACAAGAACCCCTGGACATCTGCCTATGTGGTACTCTTCCAGACATCTGGGTATGGCTGCTGTGTCGGGATACATGTGCCATAGATACCACACTGTCCTGGCCAATGCCGACTGTACACTGTCCCTCAGCTAAGGGCATTGGTGATGGATGTATTGGCAGTATGACTGTGTGCATGGATGGGGTGGACACTTGTGTACTGTCGATTGGTGGCCCAACAACAGACCCTGGCAAACATGCCTTTGCCTCAACACACCTATCCTCATTATCACTATTTGGCTCAGTGACATCAGGTTCCCTGCTGCAGTGAACCAGCCCAACTTCAGCACCTGTGAGAGGAAGACAGGAAACACACTTAACAACCTGTACATGATGTCAGAACACATGCACACATGAACACATGCACACATGCACATGCACACATGCACACATGCACCACATGAACACATGAACACATGCACACATGAACACATAAACACATGAACACATGAACACATGCACACATGCACAAATGCACACAAATACACTTCTCACTAAAGCAGACACACACACACTCACACACACACCACCAGCAATCCAGAACATACTCAATAGTGGTTGATGGTAGGGTACAGTATCACAAGCCAAACAGTTGTATCACACGTGTCAGCATGCAGGACGTGTGTTGCTCAACAGCATGCAGTGCAAGTGTAGACAGCCCTTGCTAATAACAGTATACATGGCTCTGATGCATGTGTGTTGTTGTTCAATGATTGGCATCACCCTGGAACTCAATGTGTACATGGACACAACATTGCTGTGCAAGTATTAAAAGCTCTGCAATGTCCTATGCACCATCACTCCACAGGTATACATACCATGGCTGGATGTGTATCTATGTGTCACATAGATATCCATTTCTGATTAGAGCGTCTGTGTCTTTAGCAGATAATTGTGGACACAGGTTTAGCACATGCATGCTATGTATACACACAGGATGAGTGGTGCATGTATACCTGATGGAATACCATTGCTCAACATAGCCATTGTACAGTGGTTATGGTGAGTGTAGAACATATTGTGGACATGCCAATGCTAGCCATGATATGGCATGCTACAACACAACTGCAACAGTGAACATCACACATACACAATGTGTGTCATGTGACCTATACACTCCATAGCATTACAAGACATATATGTGTCACTTTGTACAAATGGTGATTGCTATGCATATTGTGTATAGGTGCATATGTTTGCACACACACAACATTGAGGTGCATAGCAATGAATGCTATGTGTAGTACTGTGGTTACTGTAAAGTGATGGGGTATAGTACCATGAGCCATCATCATGCAGCATCATGTGGTCACTCAAGGCTACTAATGTGTGCCATACCGGCACCTAGCATGCTGTACCTGAACTGCAGTACCATGGCTACATTCACCATTTCACAGCCAGTTGTTACATGGGTTTGTAAGGTGCCCAATAGGGAGCATTGCCTAACATGAATGTGTTATGTGTTGAAGAGTGTCGCACAGTCCCATGATAGGCCTGTAGCCCTCAGGTATATTATGTGTGCTGTGTGGATGACATTTGGGATACTGGAGTGTGACCTTACAGCGGGTGTCTGAATACGCCATGTGTAGCATATTAACGTGTACTGCGTATGACAAAGTTGTGTATGTTGTGTGCATGTGCATCGACTCTGCCTATCCAATGTCCACTACAGGTTTGCCACAATTGTGTGGGATGCTCTATGTATTGCATGTGTTTGAGGCAGCTACTCATGTTACTGGGATGTGCATAGTCACACAGCAAACATGCACAGCATGCATTATGCGTAGGTGTGTTACGTGTACATGATCTACACCTAACCTATGACATGTACATTTAATTTGCAATATTAAATGTAGAACACACTCACCAGCATGGGGCTGCTGCCTTGCTGTCACACCAGAGGGAACTACAAGGATGTGAGACAGTTTGTCAGTGGCAACAACTGTGGCATTGCTACTGTGGGTTTGCAATCTTACAGTAGTACAATGGTTGACAGTCACATACCTACAGATTATGTTCCAAATTATCAGTATTGCACAACACCAGGCTCCACATCTTCTAACTACACAGTACACATCTCACATATGCATGATCTACCAGAAGAGGTAACAGTAGTCTACAGATATGCCATGTTACCTGCACGCTCCATATCAACTCGCTGGGTGGCTCCAGCCTCCATGATGATACATGTTTGCTGTTGTTGTTGTTGTTGGCCAGGAGCCACCAGGCTGAGGAGCAGCTCCTACACTCTGGTGAGGGGGGAAATGGATGGCTACCCCACCACCTGTGGCAAGCTGTTGTCTACAGACATCAGACACACGCTGCCGGACATGTCTAAGTAAATAACTGCAGTGATGGTGTACCTGCTCTTATGTCTGGTTATGAATGTCTATGTCATTTACCCTATGTACAACATCTTGCCACAGTGCAGTCTGCTCATGCTGCTCCTGGCTGGTTCTTGAGAACAGCAGGGTGTAGTGCTGAAGCAGGCTGGTTGTTATTTGTTCATCTTCTGCTAGCCTATAGGTAGGATTGTGATGGTGGGCCATGACCCTGGAAGACAATGAAACAATATGTGTGAGCAAGTCATGTGGCACACTTAACATTCTAAAGTACAGATATCACTGAACTGCCATATATAGCAACCTAATGGCTGTCAGAGGATACACATTTTCAATACCACATATCAGTGCTCAAACCACAACAGCCTGACAGTGCCTGGCACGCTCTATATATCAAACTATGTTCTGCACAGCAGCAAAGAAAAACCAGTATGTAAGACTATACAACAGTACATGGCATACTGTATGCGACACAATGCACCACCTAGCCACAGCAGGTATATATCAAGCTAATGCATAAAGAAATATGTTATCCATTGCAATGATTGTAAAGTCCAGTTACAGTATTACCAGTATACCACAATAGTTGTTGATGGCAAACCCCTACCTAACATATGTGCACATTCGTTAGTATAGGTGGCATACTGCTGTACTAGACTATACATGTTGCTAGATACGCACTTATATCCTATAACACATATATGACCGAGGGCATGTTACAGGCATACCCACACATACATCAGACATACATACAAGACACAAAGGTATGGCAACCCAGATGAGCTTTACCTGTGTACCATACAGTACTGTGTGTCAGTACTTACAAAACATTATGCCTGAGGTATGTAATCTGTGAGGACTACAGGGAACACACATAACAGTGGTTTCAAGCATTACGGGCATACACCATACTGTGCTGTTTAGGCCTACAGCTTCAGGTAGTACTACATTTCATACGGGATTTGGATTCACCAGCAGTGCCAATCAATAAGCATACGTGTACTGCTTTAGCCTACAATGGCACACCCCAGTCGACACCAAGGGACTACGTCAGACTGTATGCCATACTGATTTTTCTGCCTAGCAATAGCATACACATCTTTTGCTGGGATCAGAGCTAGGACACAAAATAGCATGACAGAAACAGTTTCCCACTAAGCTATCACATATATACAGAACTTTGACACATTCACCAACACATTCACCATCACACTCAGTCAACCTCACATAGTAATTATTGCAACAAGTACATGTGGGTGTGTATCAGTTCATAGGTAGGTAATAGGCTATTGGCCCTAGGGCCTATAGAAGCCTAGCCATACGCTAGCCTGGTCTTTGACACACCTGTAATTTAATTTCACGTGCCCTGTCAAGCAGAGCCACAGAGGTGATTCCAGGGGTGTATTTCCTATCTCCCATGCAATCATCAGGATTATTCATGACGACTGCTAATGAGGAGCTTGGTTTGCTATTGATAGGTGGTTTGTTCCAGAGTATGGGATGTCTCTGAGATAGGAATCTATCCCTCCAGCATGTTCTGTTTATTGAGGTGACAAGGTTTAGGTCCCTAGAGCATGTAGCTCATAGGGATTGTGATCTGTTTACGTGGAGCATGTCCAACAGCTCTGGGTTTGACATAGCTTTGTATGTTAGGCAGAGGTCACCTCTGGGTAGGCGGTATGCAACACAGTCTAGCTGTGGTTTTGTGGGAAGGTCTGCATAGGGCATCAGTTTGAGGCCGGTATTACTCTTTGTGAGGTATATCTGTGGCCTTTCCAGTTGCTGTAGATGTCTTGTGAGGTACATACCAAATGAGTCAATGTACTCTATAATGGGTTTTATGAGTAATGAGTAGAGGGGAACACTGACCTAAATTTCCCTGGATGACACACCTTTTGTGATGAGGTGTGCCACGTAGACAGATTACATGACTAGTGTGGCACTGTGATTATCACAGGGGAGACTACTGTCCACCTGTGTCCCATGGTCTCTTATCACACTTTCAGTGTTAAGTAGACTACCACCTATGTGGTAGTTCATGGGTACAGAGTTTTTGCCAGAAGGGATGCCAATGCAGTTTCAACATTGAGCTTGAGTCCATGGCTTTGTTACCAGGCACCTGCTACAGTACATATGACCCCTCTCTCTCTCTCTCTCTCTCTCTATATATATATATATATATATATATATATATATATATATACATACACATACATATAAACATCCATTGGTGTACATATAGATATACATATAGGCACATATACAGTCCACCTTTCATGGTGGGAATATCAATTATGCAAAGGTTGTGAGGTATACAGTTATGTAATAATATTGCACAGTCTTGTGTGGAATGCATTGAAGGTGTTCTCAGCCCATGTAGCTTTAGCAGGCCTCACTGGCTGCAACACTGCAAACCTGACAAATCATACCCACAGCGTTTAACCACCACATGTCATATACTATCACTGTATGCTGTCTTGTTTGCCACACACTATAAGCTACATAGATATATGCACATAACAACCTTCACCAACATATATATGTCCACCCTTCACAAACAGTTGCAGTATGTCCCTTGCTCTATGCACATGTACAGATGCTAATATATCTGACACAGAAAGATCTCTCTGTATGTGTGTGCCATACACACACAAGGTCCACACTGTTGTAAGTCTGTGGACCTCGCGGCTGACCTGTTGGGCCTTGCTGCAACATGAACAGGTGTCACATGTGAGCACACAGTAATATTAGGGTTGTATATATAGCTGCAAATGTTAGATTAGCATACTATCCTGGTACAGCAGTTGCCAATGCTAAGCTACACATTAATATGACTATCATGCATCTACTACTCTGTCACAGCCATGTTTATATAGCTGTATACGCTACTCCCCCAAACAGCCATTGTACACACTACTGTATAGAACACAGATTACATGGATCAGATGTTTGACATTTAATGCTGAGTTACATATTTCACAGTTATATCCCACTGCACACAGCTACACACTGATTTCTCCATGGCAATAGTTATGCAGGGCATCTGTGCATAGATACGTACTGCTGCCACATATGGATGATTCAGAGTATGTAGAGTACTCTTCAAAAACATCTACTACATGCCAGTAAATACATATCTGTTACATACCTTTCCTTTGTATGTGTTTGTATGTTTCAGTTCCGTGTGTTTCTTTTTTTTTTTTTTAATTGTTTTTTTTTTTTTTTTTTCTGTTGCTGTTGATGTTGATGTCGGTACCTGTCTGTCTGTCTGTCTCTGTCTCTCTCTCTCTCTGTCTGTAACAGCAATGGAATGATTGCATGTGTGGACAGCAAGTACAGCCTGCTTTTCTACGTTCTGCACATGTGCATGTGATGGCCTCTGCACCAATTGGTGGCCACCATTTGGTAATTGCATGCAGCCTGCTGTGTGGTGATTGCAGTACTCACTGTCATAGCAACCCAATGCTATAAATTGCTAAGTCAGGTAGGCAAAGCCCTTTCAGTTTTCCAAAGTGGGGCCCATGCTTGTTTGCTGCGGACACCGTTGTGTAAGTCAGAAGGTTGGTATACTTTTTATATCTAAAGCTAGGGGTGTAGCCAGTGATTTGAATGTTGTACTCAGACCTGAATGTTGCCACTTCCAGTACACAGTTGTCAGTGTAGAATTGTACTCACCCCTACAAATGCTAACCCAAGATACATGGGAGTATGTAGTTTCTTTTCTACTTATACAATTAGCTGCCATATATAAGTAGTTATTGAGATGTATTCATTTGGCACATGAACTGTTTGTGAACTGCTATACTGTGAATATTAATGTACTCACTTCAGCACCGTTTCTGCTTTTTTATTGTTGACATTAGCACAGGATGCTCAGGAAAACTGGGCAATTCCAGTACTGAGTATGCCTACCTACATCCTTGGTGGACCTACTTCCTTGGTGGACCCTGGGTGGGGATTGTCCTGCTATGATACTGTGTGGGGGTTGTAAAGTGCTGCTGTAACATTATTTACTGCTAGAATGGCTGGTTCTGTTATCACAGTCTTGTAATGCAATTCCACACCAACTGCTGGTAAAGTTCCACAGAACAGGTTTTGTGTTATGGCATTCCTATCTTTCCTTTACATTCACTCATTCTGATGCATGATATATCTATTTCAGCAACAACCTGCTGTATATCTACTGTGGCTTAGTGGTACTTCATGCAATCTAGTGTGTCCAAGGTCCGGGGTTCAAGACTGACAGTGGTGTTTTATTTTGCTACTGAGCAGAACAAGGGCCCTCACATGCAGGGTGACTAAGGCACTTTTAAGCAGTTGTAAGCGGGTTTGCATGGGTTTGCGTGAAGCTTAGCAATACTTAGCTAAGCACACACAAGTGCACATTCGTGCAAACCCACTACCTACTGCTTAAAAGTGCTTACTCCAGCTATCCCCCCCTCTCATTTCTTTGAAAGAAAAGAAAATGGGGAGATAGGAAAGTGGTGAAAAAGGGGCACAAAGAGGGAAAGACAGTAGGGAAACAGCTCGGGATGTGCAGGACGGGTGTAGGGAAGGTCCATAGCTGCCCATTTCTTTAACAGCAACAGCTGTGCATATGCTAGAAATTTGGAGGGAAATATGAAACCTTCCACCCCTGAGAGAGGGGTGAGGACAACAAGGTATGTTGTACTGCCAATTAAATATCAGTTTATGTGTCCAGCGGACATGTGTGCAAAATGGGCAGCTATGTATGGGGCGCAATTTTTTTTTGGGAGCAGACTGCCCTTTTTATTTTTTCAGGTGAGAGTGGAATGTGGGGTAGGGGAAGTGGGTATATTTGGGGAGGAAGGTTGGGGAGGTAAACAGACAAGACAAACAAGATGCATACAGGGGGGGAATATGACACGTGTGGTGGGTGAACACCATTGACGGGGAAGGATGTTTGGAAATCGCAGGCCCATGAGCCCACAGATGGCAACAGTGGAACTGAGATCCCCACCCATGGGCAGTCACCACTGCACCTTCACAGCCCAGAGGGTGGCTGTGCTGGGGGCTGCATAGGAGAGGCAGGCTCACCCATGAGTCACGCCCCACGTGCTTCAAGCTGGCGTAGAGGATCAGCGACTGAACACTCAATCTCCCTACACACCACAGCCTGGACCATTCGGAGGGTGATAGGTGGCCCTCCTCTGGCCACACTTGCACAGGGGGACAAGCCCCATCCCCTGCAGCGCTTCCACCCGAAGGTGGCACAGGGCCAATGGAGGAGGAGACCCTGGGCTGGGCACCGGACCTGCTGGTGCCAGGTGCCATCGCCAGCTGAGGTGGGACAGGTGGGTCCGCTGGGACCAGCCATCCCATACGTTCTATGTTTAGGAGGATTTAATGACAATATGGGTTAGTAACAGCCAACAGCATTCCAAATTAATTGTAACAGCATGCAGTAGTATTCCCATTAACCTAACACACCAGAGTTCCAACAGTTGAACAGCAAGCATAACACATGCATATATAGAACAACAGTGGACATTCCAACAGCATGCAGGATTGATTTGTGGCAACAGGCCACCAAGATTGTGGTATTTGAACAGGGCACATGCATCAAAGTAAATGCAGATATTTATAAACCAATAGGGCATATGACCCAACAAATGTTTTGAGATTAGACATATCCATTGAGGTGTGGAATTGCATTGTTTATGCACGTACAGTAGGGTGTAAAAAGATACCTCCATTAACAATTTATATGTACTTATAGTTTACACTACATTCCTATTGACTGCAGGTATATATCCCCTACATGTATTATTACACTAGGCAATGTCCGTTAAATTGTGAAATGGGTTTTGCTAGTTCTTTATATACCTGACCTGTATCTGACATACAAACTGTCCAGGATGCAGATGTTACTGCTACATATTTATATATTTTATTTATATTTATATATCTACATATCTGGATGTGTTCAGGTGGGAAGCACTTTCCATAATCGAATTACTGAAATTTCGAATGTCATATGGTCAAGACCATATGATTGACATTTCAGTAAATCGAATATGTAAAGTTTTAAAAAATAACACTTTACTTACCTTAAAACATTACGTGCACACAGAGGCAAGGCTTCTTGTATGCTCTGTGTGTACGTAATGTTTTTATCTTTTTTGCGGTGTTGACAGGAAGTGGGAAATCTCCTGTTTTGCGCTTCAGCATACAGTGCAATATGGGAGATTTCCCTTTTCCCGACTGTAGCGCGATCTCGGAGTTGGTATTTTTAAGTAGGGGGGGTGTTGGGGGCGCAGCCCCCCATATGGGAGGTGCAGGGGGGGCGTAGCCCCCCTGCAAAAGCGATGTTTGACTTTTTTTTGGGGGGGGGTTCATTTTAGAAGTTCAAGTTTCCAAAACTCGATCTTTTGGTCTCGACTATATGAAGTTCGAGATTTTGGGAATTCGAGCTTCTAAAGTGAATCCGTTCAGGTGACATTATCAATTATATTTTAACAGTTCCCTACATTTCTAGCAGCACACTGACATTTCTGGGGAACACAATAACAAGCTACTCATGTGCCAGATTAACCTATACATGCCAGCCATTAACCAACAGTTGAGGACTGTATATATGCTTAACAGCTACTGGCACTCCCTTCATCTACTTTACATGGGCCTACCCAAGTGTAGGTTGACAGCGCTTAATACAGTAGTAGTATTTCTATAATGCAAGAGTACAACAACATATCGAAGAAAGTGACACAGACACACTTCAGGAATTATACCTTTATTAATTACATTACACACTTTTCTAGAGACTCTCTCATTTATTTGATATTGCAGTGCATGCAGAAGACTTATTCAAGATGTATTATACCTTTATTAATGGGTTACAACACTTGTTTTCAGGCTCTATCACTTATTTTCTATAACAGTACATGCAGAGAAATTATTCAAGACTTATACCTTACTAATGGGTTACAACACTCTTTTTCAGGCTGTCTCACTTATTTTACATAACAGTACATGCAGATAAGTTATACCGGACTTATTATACCTTTATTATTGGGCTACAACACTTTTTTCAGGCTCTCTCACTTATTTTATATAACAATACATGCAGAATAATTACTAACCTGCCTGGTGGCGCAGCCTTAGCAGCCTATCTGCATAGGCTTGCTGATTCGCAGCACGACACCTGCAGCTGTGAAGTAAATGAAGTGATATTGAGACATATACCTATCCATAATATAGACTACAATAGCAATTCTTACATACTTCATTCCATGGCTACCTACTCAGTAGTGGGGCATTTTCTATCCCACAGGCCTCCTGTATCCACTGGTTCAGTCGGTCCTCCTTGCTTCTCTTCAGGTCTGAGTAGTGGTGTCTGACCTGCTCACCAGTCCGAGGGATGCCTATGGCACTGGTGAGATCATGTGCTAGACAGTTCCAGGCTTCCACTTTGTATTCAGTGCCCTGGAACTGGCCCTGCAGGAGTCTGTCATCATGATTATGGACAAGGAGCCAAACCATCACTTTTGACTCCTCAATGCCCCACCGTTGCGCTTAAAAGCGAGACCCCTCTCCAACACCAGCCATGCTGCCTGCAGATGGGAGCTACAACCAGTTATGGCAAGTATTCCCACCTATGGGGCTTAAATATGCCTCATTTCCCGCACTTATTTGTGATTGGCCGGTTTTGAAAAATCTCAGCTGAAAGCACACCTGCTTAGCACTGGGTAAACTTTCATTAATATGTATGTGTGTGTTGAAAGTGCATGCATATCAAAAGCTGTCATGACTTAGTGGTTCAGTACTGTGATTATGGTGCACAGTATCCTGGGTTTGAGGCCTGTCATTGCTTTTTATTTTACTAATGGCCAGACCGGCTAGCAGGTGTGGCTGTGCTTAGCCGACTTTGCTCAACTTTGCCCAACGTTGCTCTACGTTGCTCTATGGTGCTCTACATTGCACAACATTGCCTGACGTTGCGCTAGTTAGTGCTGTGCGCAGCTATGCGCAAACATGTTTCGTTTTCACTAGTTAGCACGATGCGCAGCTCTGCACAAAGCCATTGCACCAGCTAAAGCAGTGCTAAGCTATGAGCAATTATACTTAAATGTGCTGTATACTGGTAAACTTTGCTTAGCAGTGCTTCACATTGCTTAAGATATGTTACTTATGCATTCATCAGTATGCATAACCAATTCACCTTCTTATATATATATATATATATATATATATATATATATATATATATATATATAAAATATTGTTCACTACTCCACAGACCATTTCAATGCTTTTTACTAAAATTTAAAAGATAAATGTCAGGAATTATTTTTCTATAGAAATTTCCTACAGAAAATAGAAAGGGAAGTGGTGGGGCTTGAACCGGGAATGCCTCCTCTTTGTGCGAGGGCTCTACCACTATGCTATTGCTATTTTGCTTAATTTGCATATAAGTTTCTTATTATCCTCTTGGATCTCTAAACTGCTAACTGTAGCTAAGCAATGGGCAAACCCACGCAAACACGCGCAAATATGGGCAGCTATATCGGGAGTAATAAAAAAAATAATAAAAGTTTAACATTTTCTCATTGTACAGGGGTTTAGAATGTGGGGGAGTTTAGTGTTGGGTATGTGCACATTTGAGCGGACTCGCTCATGTCAGTTGACATTTGCCGATTGAGGGACTTGCAGGGTCATGGATTTTTGGACTGCTCGGCAGTCTGACACGCCCCCTGCACTCATGCACGCTCCGTGTTAGCCTTAGAGTTGAGTCAGCGTGCCCTCATGAATATGCGTGGTACACTGACGTCTTCCTCTTAGGCTGCAGTTACCTTGTAAGACTTATTTAGTCTTACATGGAGGATTAATGAATCCCAGGGTCTGTCTTAGTCTTCTCTCAGATTTTCCTATGTAAAAGACAGGACACATTTTGCACTGGGCCAGGTATGTAATGCTACGAGTGTTGCAATTGTATCTACCCTTGCAAGAAAATCTCATATTCCTGATTTCAAAAGAGAGTCCTGTGCTCACATGTTTACAGTAGTGGCAGTTTTCACATTTGAACATTCCTTTAATCCTAGAATTGTCTATTCTCCTCTGCTCCAACATGGCTTTTAGATTAATACCCTTCTTGAATATGATTCTAGGTTTACTTGGTAAACTAACTCTTAAGTTTGTATCAGATACTATTAAGTCCCAATTCTTGTGTATTATACGTTTAATAATGTATGCTTCATTACTAAATGGGGTCACAAATATGATGGAAAAATCCATAAATGGATCTACAGAGGAATGCATAGTGAGTCTATTATTATGTAGACTGAAAGAGCTATGATCATTCCTATTCACAAGTAAGGAAACATTTAAGATGACTTTATAAAACCCTGTTGCTCTCTTATATGTGACCTCCTTTATGATGTCCTCTAATAGGGGCTGTGGGTAACCACGCTTAAGAAGCATCTCTTTTAGGAACTGGCATTCACTTAAAAAGTCATGATACTTGGATACCATTCTGGTCCGCTCTAACTAGCTGTCCTTTGATCACTGACTTCTTCTGGTGGCCAGGATGAGAGTTAGTATAATGCAGAAAGGAATTAGAATACATTTCCTTTCTGAAGATAGTCGCCACGTAGCATTGTTTGCCATTATCTTTACTCAAACTGATATGCACCTAGGATATGGTTTCCCTGTCAAACTCACTAGTGAATTTGAGAAAATCTGTAGTGGTGTTGATGAAAGTCATGAATTCTGTGAAAATAGATGCGTTGCCCTTGAAAATAATAAAAATATCATCAAGGTAACATGTGTAGTGATGAATATATTCCAGGAAAGGATTGTACTTGAAAATATATTCCTTTTCTCAATACACCATGACCAAATTAGAGAAACTGGCCCCACATGGTGACCCCCTTGGTCAGCAAAAAATAAGATTTTTAAAACAAAAAGAAATTATTTGTGAGAATTAGATCCAAAAATTCTTGTATTACGTACAGCTCATCATCACTGATGCCTATCTGGACTAACAGCTGGCTAATCCAGTCAATACCTAGTTCATGAGGGATCACTGTGTATAAGTCCTTGACATCCACTGTAACAAAATTATAATCCTCAGTATAATCCAACCCATTGATGTTAGCCAAAAAGGACCAAGAGTCCTTGCAGACTTATATTTAGTCTGTTAAAAAGTTCTTAAGAAAATTGTCCACAAATTTGGCCATGAGGTAAGTAATTGAATTATGTCCATTAACAATAGGGCACAAGGGAGGATTGTATAAATTTTTTTGAATCTTAGGTGTTACAAATAATATTGGAATCTGTGGTGCTGGGACTGTGAGGTAGTTAAACATCTCTATGGTAATACATGCTTCTATGAATATATCATTAAGGAATGTTCTGATCTTCCTATAAGCCCCATTGAGCTCATTCAAAGATACTAGCTTATAACTATCTGTTTCTAGCATACATTGCATTTTCATTTTGCAGAAGTCATAATCAAAGATCACAATGCGTCCACCCTTATCTGGTTGAGAGATTGTTAAACCACTTGTAGTTAAATTGATTATAAGGTTTATTTCATCAACATTCACTTTTGTACCCTCCAGAAGTTTAGATCTACCAAACAGCATTATTGACTTGAAACTTTTTGTCAGAAAGCTGTATTTAAAACTTCTTTTGGGTACACACAATGTTAATTGTAATAATGAATTTCATGTGTATAGCACTTATAATTCTGTTCTTAATCCCACTTTAGCAGCTTTTGAGCAAATTTGTGAGTTTGAGTTATGGAATATTAAAATGTTTAGATCTTCCATGAGCACAACTAACTGTTATAATTTGAATGTTGATGAATGTTGGGATTCTTCATATTCATTCTCTGAGGAACAAATTCTACAAATCATCTGGATTCCGTGTAATGGTGACATCCAAAAAGTTGATCTCAGACCGATTGCAGGTTAAAGTAAATTCAATGCCCCATTTGATTGGCTATTATGCACTGGATGTCAAAGCCTTATATACCAATATACTACACTAGGCTGGATTGGAAGCCCTCAATTTTTGGCTAGAGAAAGCACAACTATATCCTGTGGGCTTCAATGCACTTTTGGTTTGTATGGCAGAACATGTTCTGAACAAAAATGTATTCCACTTTCAGGGTGAATGTTATTGGCAACTCAAAGATACTGCTATGGGAGCTTCCTTTGCTCCCATATATGCGGACCTTTTCATGGGATACATTGAGGAGCATCTTATTTATGATTCTACTCATAATTTATATCTTGAGGAACTGGATATTTGACGTAGATATCTGGATGATTGTTGGTTGGTTTGGCGTTCAGATGAGGAGTATCTTCCAGAATTTGTATTGTATCTAAATCAGAACAAATGGGGCACTGAATTTACTTTAACCTGCAATCAGTCTAAGATCAACTTTTTGGATGTCACCATTACTCGAAATCCAGATGATACTTTACAAACCAATACATTCCGCAAATATCCTCAATATAACAACCTTTTACATGCCACTAGCATGCATCCCAACCACATCATTCGGAATATACCCAAATCTCAGTTCCCCCGGATTTGTAGAATTTGTTCCTCAGAGAATGAATATGAAGAATCCCAACAAGATCTGGTTATCAGGTTCAGAGCTAGGGGATACAATGAGCCTGACATCCAGAGTGCCCGAAAGGTTGCTTCAAACTCAACTAGAACTTCACTTCTCACATATCGTGATAAAACCCATACCGAACAGGATGATTCCATCTGTTTTATTATCACATTTGGACAGAACATCACTTTAATCAGAAATGTTATGTATAAGCATTGGAATATTCTTACTGCCAATGATGAACTAACACCTTTGATTGGTGATACATGTAAGTATGGATATAGAAGAGGCAGGACACTAGGGTCCTTCTTTTCTCATTTCAAAAAGAGTTAGTTCGGCTGGAGCTATACATCAGCAATTAACTATGACAGGTGATAGATTATGGGGCACTTATAACTTTGGTCATTGTTCATCTTGTCCATTTATTTTCACATCTAAACAGTTCACTAGTAAAACACTGACAGGATATATGACATAACATTTTTTGGTAATTGCATTAGTGACTGGGTTGTGTATTTTACAACATGCACATGTGGCTTTTTCTATGTTGGACAAACATCACGACCACTTCATCTGCGTATGTCAGAGCATCATAGTGACATATGAACCAAGAGGGAGACTAACGCCTTATATAGGCATTGTTTACACCACAACTCAGCCAGATTCCAGTTCACCATTATTGATAGGATCCTTGGTGACAGATCCAATAAACAGGGTTGGCACTCAATCCTTACAAAGAAAGAGAAGTATTGGATCATAAAACTGGGTGCTTTGTTTTCACCTGGTTTGAATGACCATTTGTAAATATATCTGTTTTATTTTTATTTTTATTTCTTCTTAGTAACTATGTTTACTAATAATATCACATATATTGTCATAATTAATGTAGTTTTATTTTATAAACTTTTTATCTTCTTTTTACTTTTCATATAGGAAGCGTTTTGGATTTTGGGAAGAATCCTTTGGGAAGAATCCTATTGGATGGTTCACTCTATATATGTATGTGTGTCACTTTACATCAGTAATTACTTTTGTTCCCACTGAAGAAAGCCTGTTGGCTGAAACCGGTCTGGGATGCATATTACCTTATGAACTAAAATAAATATATTTATGTATTAACCTTATTGGTTTTGTGCTTTTCCCTGTGTTTGGTGCTGGCGTTTTTTGTCTACTTGTATCAGTTACAGCCGTGCACCTGTTCCTACTTGTGGAGGTTTTGTTCTTGACTAGTGTGAGATGCCAAGATAAATCATGCCTTGTATTTAACTAGTTAAAATCTTTCATTTACAAACTACTGCCTGCATGGGTAGAGCTCACTTATTATAAAAGTTGTATTTGTCTTTGCTGTAAACTATGTTTTGATTCAGAAGTTTTCATATCACATCTCTATCCTAACACTAACATTGAGATTAACACAATGCTTATTGAAGCAGTTCATACAAACTTTATTCTTGTTCTCATAAGATAATGATGCTGTTCCTTGTCTTATAACAAAAGTATAAGCAATTCACAATATATCTGTTTTTGAAAGTATAACCAGTTCCAGATATTTATTCAACTATTTGAATGTTGTTGTTCGTCTTTTCTTAATAATCATAGGCTTCACAGTGTGTTTGCCACATATATTTTCTCCTGCAGTATAAAGTAATCCAATTTCACATAAAGCCATTACAAAGCTATCAACATCAGTCTCCAGTGAAAAATCACTTTGGCTTTGTTTGATTATTTGATTGTTCTTAGTAACAAAGTAATAACATAATGCAACTAAGGGATTAAGGCTTTAAATACCAAGGTGACTGTATTATTCTATCAAATTGAAGGTCAATGTATGCTACCACTTTATATTACAGTCCCAAACCATTACCCTAAGCAGGACAAAATCCTTAATAATGTGCAGGTGTTCAAGACTTACCATACTTTAAACTGCTATATCGTTTGAATAATGAGCACGCAAAATTAAACCAGTGTATGCTGTTTACTTTGTCTATACCCTGATGGATATTTGGCATTCAGTGAAGATTTTCAAACATATTCCTTGCACAGCTATCTTGTTCCCTACTGTTCCACTTGACAATAAAGATATCGTTTACTGTATTTATTATTTTTTGTTACATTTCATACTGCATAAAAATGTAGCTAAGTCATGCATATTATATATTGACCAGTCCTTATGACAACAGAATTACAACTCTACTCATTATAGATATATTTTTCTTACAACCTCAGCTGCAGTCACATATTTTGTAGTATTATTCTGTTGTGAAAAATACGTGTCCATATCAATGGCATAGATATGTAGACCAAACAATGTAGTATAAAACAATATAACGTCACCAGAAGTCTCGGCCTGATGAAATGCTTTGCTATCCTGACTTTCGATCAGTTAATTACAATCTGAAACAAAAATGCACATTTTTCTTAATCGTGTAAAAAACATTGCCATAATACTGTAATAGTCTATGCAATACTTTAAATTTCAAGAGGTTTGAGAGGTCACTCATTGGAAGTTCTAGCTTGGCTGGAGTTTTCATTTAGTTTTTACTGATTGTTTTTTCAGTGTGACCTTCTCACTCCTTGTTTTAGTTTGTTATCTGGGATATTCTGCAGTCACCCTAATGATAAGGGACATCAGCTGGGTATAACAGTGTGGTGTTTCTTATGCTTAGTCAAACATTCTGCTTGTGCTGTGCTGATAAGGTCATAACAAGGCTGAAATATGCATATCCACAGCTAGTGAGGTTTGGCTTTATTGGCCTGAAATTGTCCATTAAAATGATGAAACAATTCATGGGCATTCAGAATTGCCAATTAGCTGAAACACCTGGTGTTCATAATGGTCATTTGCATATATCCCACATGCCTCTGATTCAAATGGTTTGAGAGGTCACTCACTGGAAGTTCCAGCTTGGCTGGAGTTTTCATTTAGTTTTTACTGATTGTTTTTTCAGTGTGACCTTCTCACTCATTGCTTTAGTTTGTTATTTGGGATATTTTGCAGTCACCCTAATGATAATTGACATCAACTGGGTATAACAGTGTGGTGTTTCTTATGCTTAGTCAAACACTGTGCTTGTGCTGTGCTGATGAGGTCATAACAAGGCCAAAATATGCATATCCACAGCTAGAGGGATTTAGCTTTATTGGTCTGAAATCTTCCACTAAAATAACAAAACAAGTCATAGGCATTCAGAATTGCCAATTAGCTGAAACACCTGGCATTTATAAGGGCCATTTGCATATATCCCATGTGCCTCTGATTCAAGAGGTTTGAGAGGTCAATCATTGGAAGTTCCAGCTTGGCTGGAGATTTCATTTGATTTTTACTGATTGTTTTTTCAGTATGACCTTCTCACTCATTGTTTTACTATGTAGAAGAAGAAGAAGGTATATCCTCAACCTCTATGTCATGTCAAGAAGCACCCCCCAGTTCAAACACTAAAACATTATTCCTGTGACCTCATTAGCCACATGGCCACAGGACTTTCACCCAGTATTCATGCTTTGCCCAGGTAATATGTCATTTGAGAAACAGATTTATGATCAGCTCTTTGAGCACCTAACTAAATGCGGTCTCTTAATGGTTTTACAACATGGATTCTGAACCAGACATAACACCCTTATATCGATCTATGCCATGAACAAAAATATCTTTTCTAACACAGAAAGGGGTTGCCAGACTCAATCAACTTTCATAGACATCTGAAGAGCCTTTGGAGGTGTAGATTACAATATTCTACTTTCTAAGCTAAATGAACATGGGCCTGGGTTAATCCTTCTTATTTGATTCAAAAACTATTTATTATAAACTTTCTAGGTGACTCTAGCAACAGATGTACAGACATGGATAGTCTCCTTGCTGGAGGCCCTCAGGGATTCATACCTAGGACCCACATTGTTTTAAATATTTATTATTGACCCATCCAACATCATCCACCCTGATGACATAACAGTGTATGCTGATGATATCATCCATCACCAAAATGGCCACTCCCAAAGGCAGTCCAAACTTTACTTCAGACAAACTTGTCTTCCCTTTGCAACTGGCTCACTAGTAATAAATTAACTCTAAATATCTCTAAGATCGCATCTATGCTTTTGGTACACAATATAAACTCTATTTAGCACCCCCCACCCTGATTACAAATATGAACTCGAAATAGTTAACACATTTCCCCATTAAAAATATATATGTACCTTGATCTTCTTTTAGACCCACACTGTCATTTAAATCCCACAATGATCTAGAAATTGGCATCTGGCTGCAGCACAATCCATTCTTCTTGTTTCATCATTTACAATTAAAATTCTAAATAATAATTCCTGCCCATCCTAGTAGGGCATCTTAAAAGAACATATATTTGGACATGTTTACACGGCAAGGAATTATTTCTTCATCTCTTCTCTCTGTCCAGTGTTCCTTTTAACCCCTCCTGTAGACATAAACATGCAGTGACTTCATTTGATCTCTATCCAAAGTGGATTTTTTCTACAGTTATGTAAATAGCTGTGCTGTTGTTCATTACAGCATGTTAGTAATGCTGCCTTTAAGCAATGTTATGAATCTTTATTGCATTGCTTTACATGGAAGAACATGTGCATTGACTTATTGTATAACATGAAAGAACAAGTTGATTTACTTACTGTATAACAACTGCTTTCCAGACCTGAGATTTTTCTGTATCTGAATTACTATTATTTCTATAATCGTATGACTATTATTTCTACTGTATTGCTGGAACTGCATTTACATGAGGGTCGTGGCTGAAAAGGGTCCATGGAGCCAATACACCCAACCTGGTCAACAAATTAAAAGTTAAATAAATAACAATAAAATAAAAACTATTGTATTATTTAGATTATATGTCCTTGAAGTCTGTCACGATGAGCATTCCTTCAGACATAAGCGAAATCCTTGAGTTTTACCTAGATAACACAAAAGTGCTTTAGGCATTCCAATAAAAAGCATATGGTACAATAACACATAGATACCCACACAAAACGCACACACACCCTCCCTAATAGTTGAATTATATTAATTTGACTCACTTCGTTACTCTTTTGCTGGTGATTTTTTGCAAACAAACTAAATCATTACATATTATTATTCTGTATTTTATTTGGTACCACATGAAATGTATATTAAGTAGTTAATCTCATACATAGACAACATTATCAGAACTGCATAGATTTCCGCTGAAACAGGTCTAAGTAATCTGGGAAAGTTCATATCACCATTTCAGTACTGCTGATTCAGACAGATTGAAATTTGATCCTGACTAGGACAAATATAGTAATCTGAAACATAAAAAAACAGAGAGCATGTAATAGCACTACTCACATTTTTCTGCCCTGCAGTTATTAAATATAGCACTGGATGATGTTAGGAAGAAGTTACATACCGTACAAAGCTGCTTTTTTTAAATTGAAAGTACATTATTCTTAATCATTTCCATAAAATACAAATCAAAGAAATTACCAGCGTGGTCCAAAGGTCTGTAAGGTAAATCCAAGAATCCAATAAAACAAAACCAGAGCGACCACCATGGCTAAGGCTTTCAATTTTAATAAAACAGAGACATCAGTTTAAAACATACAGAAGGATAAGCGCTTTCACGTAGTTGACTACGCTTCATCAGATCCTAAATAACACTGCTCAAAAGACACTGTATATACCATCTTGACACTAAAACAAATACACCAAGTACAGCTTATTAAACAATCAAACAGCAACTATTTAAAAGCAGTTGAAACCAATAAAACAATCAGGAATTCTTGATTTTTCTGCTGCCCCTTGCTACTAATTCAGGTTTTATACAGACAGCAACATGAAGTCCTGGATATAAATGAGCTTGCATCCTTAGAATCCATCTAAGTTCAGTCCTTTCTTAAATGTTATTCCTATTGCCCCCTCTAGTTGTAATTTTTAAGTGCTGCAACACCCTAAAACTAAAAGTGTGCATGTTATTCTCAATGACATGTTTGGCTAACGTATTCTGTGCATTCCTATTTCTAATATCATATAAGTGACCGTAAATCCTGTCCTTTAAATGCTTCACTGTCTTACCTACATAGAAACAATTGTACTCATTGCAATTAGCTAAATATACTAGGTTCTTAGTTTCACAAGTAGCATGAAACCTAGGTGAAAATTCAAAGTCTAGGTTGGGATGTCTAAAAACTTGAGAACTACTGATAGTGCAACACATTCTACTTTTCGAGCATGGAAAGGTGCCAAGAGGCAAACTTTCTACTGATTTGTCGTGACTATCTCTGCAAAGCAATTGCTTCAATTTCTTGTTGTTTTTGTATACAAAGCCAGGTGTATCCACTATGATGTCAACAGTAACCCTGTCAACCATTAACAAATGCCAATTACGTTCAAGAACATTTCGCATAAGAGAATTATCATTGGCATACTTTGTCATCAAACAAACATTCTCATTTCTATCTCTTTTTCTTCTCTTCTTAGAAGTGATATTCACATTCCCATGGGTAGACTGATTGAGAGTGTCAGTCATTAGTACCTCATTTCTATTGGCATTAGTCTTTGTGTTAACATAACCCCTGTCTCTAAACAAGGACTCTAATGAATCTGCCTCAACATTCAAATCACCCTTATTCCTACATATTCTTTTTATCCTATTAAATTGTCCTTTAACAATCGTAGGAAAAACATGCCGTGGGTGCATGCTACTATAATCAAGCAGACTGTTCTTCCAACAAGATTTTCGAAAAAGCGTAGTTCGAAAACCACCTGTGACTTCTTTATAAACAGTAACATCTAAAGAAATCTACCCTATCCATGGAAACTGCCGTGGTAAACTTTAGGAAATTAGTCGTGGATTCTAAATATGTGATGAACTCCATTACATACAGTAACTCGGCTACATACCACACAAAGCCGCTTTTTTAAATTGAAAGTACATTATTCTTAATCATTTCCTTAAAATATAATCAAATTGACAAACCTCTTTAATCACCTGCTGTGAAGAGAACAGGCTATGAGTAACCTGGGCAAATCCCCTATTTGACAACTCCTAGAAAAACAAGCAACAAAAAGGGAGTTAGGTCTCATTGTACCCATCTGTATCGCATGTTTGTTTTTATACAAATAGACTTTCTGGAGAGTCAACAGCCTGCAGCTCACTTTAGAGAAAACTAAACCCAAACAAAATCATGCTGCTGGGGTGTTGCTTATTAAAGTAGCAAAGAATATTGATGGGGCTAATAGCAAAACACTATGCTGGGGTGTATGTGTAAGTGCAATATAAAAATGTCACATATAAGGATCCGTCCTTACCTGAAGTGAACTACTCCAGCTTAGGTGTCCCAGGTTCTTCTGGATCTATAAAGGAAGGCAAGAAAGGGATAACAATAAAAATAAATAATAAGCAGAATACAAAGGTTGTTAATTTGTGAACTATTATTAACATAATATAATATAATATAACAATATAATATAATATAATATAATATAATATAATATAATATAATATAATATAATATAATATGTATTTCCTAAGCACTTTATATCAAACCATCACTCAAACAATGTGACATAAATGATATGATCCACATAGTAACCTAACAGTTATAAAATATACAGTAATTTGCTAAAATTATTTCTCACTAAAGGATAATTCACTGAAGTCTGCTTGGGGTATAATAATAAATGATGGGGGTAGGATAGGAAGGAAATAGGTAACTTGGAACATGTTATATTGGGAGTGCAATGAGCTGGCAGAATTTTAAAAATTCCTCTACAGAATATTCTGTCAGAAACATTGGGGAAACAAATGGCTGTAACTTAGAAATATTATTCTTTTGAGCTGTGACAGAGGATATGCAATGCTTAGACTCAGTAAAGCCTTATTAAATTTAATTCTGCTAGCTGTGAAAAAATGAATATTAGAAAATGGAAATGGAAATCTAAACCAACTGTATATGAAGTACTGAATATTTTCAAATAAATAAAGCAACTAGAAGTGGGAGCTTTAGAAAATGAAAGGAGCAAATTATATACAAATAAATGGATTTTTTGGGAACAATACATGTAAAATATTGTTCATGACATGTAATAAGAGTTATGGAAAGGCTGGAATTGAGTAATTTATGCAATATTTAACAAAATGAGCGTTTTTATAAAGAAATAAAATATATACTTAATTATAATGTATGCAAAGGAAAAGAAATGTCAAAATGTTTTTTCTATGCTGTGCCTCTCTTTAGTTAATTTACTAAATGTGTTTGAAAACTCAGTTTTCACTTAATACACATGTTTACAAAAATTGCAACAGTACTAAAAACAATGGTTTAATGATATAATAATGTTATACCAAACAATAACAATTGCATGGATTCACTAAACTCTGTATAGGCTTTGCGCAAAGTGGTGTTTACATGTTTCCACTATAAGCAACAGTGCTAATTGCATATGTATGCTCTGCATTGCACTGACATGAATACAAGTAATGTTTCATAGCCAGCAACAGTGTTGATGGCCAGGAAACTGTGTAAAGCAACACAAAGGCATATAGAATGTGCAAACAAGTTTACTTGTGGGTAAACTTGGTACCAACAGCCATGATGATCACCAGGGCTAAAATGAATGCAACGAATGCAGCAATAACACATTGTAGAAAAGTGTACCCACTGCAATGTACACTACAACATGTGTTTGGCATACTGAAATAAAAGTTTTGTGATGATCATGGGGGTACATAGAATGCAGTATAAATTCACTAGTCTAGGGAACTGTGCATACTGATGCACAGACATGGATGGTAGGAATGAAGAAAGAGGAAAAGGACATGTGAAACATGGTAATGTACACCAGATAAGGGCATGTCAATGTATGTGCACTCCAAAGACAAGTCAGTAGCATAGCATTGATCAAATATGTACATAGCACAGTATGCACTGCTGTTTGCACCTCTTGTGTGAGTATATTTATATTGTAACACATTACAGTATAGTATGTGACTGTCACACAAGGTTAAATATTAATAGAATTGTTTAGTTGTGACATAAACATCCTGACATGTTCACTGGAGAGGACATTTAGCAAGGGCTGTATATTCAACAGAGGTATGTGCATATTGTGAAAGCGTGCAAAATGAGTTGCTTGAATATGATTGAAATGTCAGCAAAGCTCTCAGCCAGTCAGAAAGACATAGCAACAGGCTCATGGACAATATGCAGGCACAATCATGGACAATTTTAAAATAATACCACCATTAATCTGTGACATTGACAGAAAATATGTGATTGCAAGTTATTATACATATTCTGCAGGAACACACTTGCTCAATTTGTCATTGGGTCTAGATGATATTCAATGTGCAAAAATAGGAAGAAGGGTTGTGAATCAATGGATTGATTGATCTATAAGGGGAATTCAACGCGCCTTCTTCTTTTTGCAGGTGTTAAGAGGGACAATGTACACCTGTTGTTTAAATTAGGGGGAATCCTGGCCAGCTGAGAGGTTTGCCTGGCATATAAGCCACAATCCACACCTTCAAGATTGTAACTGATGCCATTAGTGTTATCAATGAGATGTGTATTTACTGGCTGCATCACAGAAAGATGTATCACACATGCATCATGTTGAATACCTTGGAGGGAAGTCTGCACTTTCAGCTCCTAATGGCTATGCATCACAAAGAATACTTATGTATAGCTGACAAGATGTTTGGGAGATCACTGTGCCAAAAGTGATACATTTGAGTAAATCTTTCTTGAATGACATAGATATCAGCCATATGGATAACAACATGGATAACAACCCTTATAAACAAAACATGGTACTTACATATTATCGCAACCAGATTTCCGAAGGTCGCCAACTCATCATCTTTGTGCAAATACAGGCATGTTACCATTGAAAGAGGTCTGTTAAGAAGTAAGTTGTACTGTGTCATAGTGGGTAAGAGGCAGCAGGAGAAATAAGGGTGAAATGTTGTACTCCTCTGTGGTGCACTTCATGTCTTCCCGGAACTGCACAGTGGCACCGCCGTGTACAAGTTCTGCATTCCTGATTACTGATCATAACTGTGTATAACGGTCGGCCTTCTATATGTAGTACCAGGTTAAAAAAGGGGGTTTTGTGTTCTGTAAAGCCAGGAAAGCATTTAGCAAGTGTTGTGTCATACACAGTAAGAACATATCATTACCGAAAAAAAAAACTCAGGGAGTGATATCTGTAAACCTCAGGAAAGAGAACTACATGTTTGAAAGTGTCAAGTGAATTAACGTGCCTTCTCAGAGACCGGACTGTAACAGGGGGTGGGTTACACTTGATCACGTGCCTGCAAACGGAGGGTTCAAAATAAGGGAGTGCCTTTCTCTCAATGAGCCGTGTTCCCAACTCCTTGCCTTGCTGGGAACATCCTGACTTTCATCAGTTGTAACATTAAAGCCGAATGCAAACCAGCAGTCAGGTGTACAAGTCAGGAAAGGACAGTACCAGGGAAGATGAATTTCTGCATTATTCCTCTTCCTGTCTGACAAACAGTGTAACACAACAGTAGTTAGGAGTTTACACACCCCTTGTTAGGTTAACTGACATGGTTTCTTCAAAACTGTACAAATTATGGGCCTTTGGAAATCTGGTTGCGATAATACCTAAGTACCAAAAACACTGTGTATTGTATGCATCTGCTGTATGTAATAGAAATGGATATTGTCTACATGTGCAATTGATGTGTGAATTGAGAAGTGATCCATCATAATGAATGGTACAGTGCTATGTGAGATTCATGGCAATGCATTACTTATGCCTATGTGCACAGAAAGTACAGTACTGCAAAGTTTAGCTTCAATGACTGAGGAAGCTGTCACTGTAATATTGTTCACATACCAAACAATACATGGAGCACACATTCTGTCAGCAGATCTCAATCCCAAAACATGTGCCACAAAATCACTGTAACACCGACATTGCCATGGGAAAGTTTATACTACCATGAAATCTTGACATACATGCATAACTGTTCATGCAAAGTATCAAGTGGTAATACTTAAGTGATGTCCTTCTTCATCCATGATGATGTACAGTCACACTATAGAAGTACCTAGGATACAATTGTACATCAATGGTTTATACTTGCATAGGAGAGTGCTAGGCTAAATTCCCAAGATCCCATAAAAAGCTAGCCATATTTATCCTAACTTACACAATTTTCAATAGCTATGTGAACAGTGTTCATACAGGGATGTGCCTGTGCTATGTTATCTAATACCAACTGCCTCTATCCATGAGGGACATAGGCATAAAGCCAGCAGTACAATCATGATTAATATCATGATTAACCACCCAATGATCTATGTCACACTTGAAGAGGGTCAGGAAAGACCTTTGCTTTACATGAATGGCAAGCATGTTCTAGAGAAGGCGTAGTGTCTGAGAGAGGTATCTGTCTCTCCAGCATGATTTATTATGTCAGAAGCCAGGTTAACATCCTTGTAATGACTGACCCTTGTGCAGTTTGTGTTAACAATGTGCAACATTGCCATCTGTGCCAGGTTCCCTCTAGGCCAGACACAGATCAACCCTTAGTAGTCTCTTGTAGATTTAATACAGTGATAAACCTTTAAATATTTCTGCATATAACTTCTTGTTGCATCATGCATCTTCATTGCGCAAAAACTCTGCTGTTGGTCCAGCAGTTGCAAATGTTTGTTGAGGTACATGCAAAACAATGCATTGTGCTCAATTATCGGTGTGGTGAGGGTTGAGTACAATGGCATTATAATGTCCTTTGCTGTGGATGGCATGCCCATACTAACATGTTGTGCCACACACAAAGGATTTGTCACCATTGTAGACACATGGTGGTGGCCGAAGTTCCAATTACTATCTAACCACTGGCTGTACTCATAGGATTGTGCTGTCTATATCATAATTAGCTTGGTATTTGCTTCTCAAAATGGAATCATTATGCTTTTTTGTTCATTTAGTGTGTTTCCATGGCTCTGGCAGAAATCATTTTTGTGCATTAATAATTTGTGTATATAACAGCATTACAACATGTGGATGAAATAAGATGCTTGTGCCCATGTAATTAATATGACATTATATTTAGGCCCGCTTCTCTTTTCACTATTTATTAATGATCTACATGCAAAAATTCCTCAAGCCACCTGCATACAATATGCAAATGACTCTACTTTAATATGTTCAGCCAAGTCCATAACCTCACTCCAGACCCTCACCCAGAAAGTATTTAACACTGTTGAAAATTGGTTCATGCAACACTGCCTCCTTCTGAACCCCAAAAAACAAAATTATTGCTGTTTGCTCCTACTCAAAAGTCATCACAATTTCACTTCACAGTAACCTCTAACAATGGAACTAATATATCCCCTGACACTACAACTCATCTCCTGGGAATAACAATTGACAACTACCTTAGCTATGATGACCATATCAATACTACTATAAAGTCTGTCAACAAAAAACTAGGCACCCTTTATAGAATCAAACCCTTCCTTACCCATATAGCCAGAACCACTATTGCCCAGACCCATCTGATCTCTACCCTGTTCTATGCTTCTGCAATATATACCGATCTTTCTAAAAACAACCTTACCAAACCTTCAACTAGTTACAATAACATAGCCCGATTTGCCACTGGCAACCCTTTTAGAACTCACCACTGTCACAACCTAAAACAACTGGCATGGTTGGAACTGCAGAACCAACTACTTTGTCAACAACTTCTTATCACCCAAAAGATCCTTTACCACCCTAATAATACCCCTATCCTCACTAATCTGATTACCCCCTATAAAAACCTTGCAACACTACGCTCAGCTAATAAGCTTCTAGTTTCCACTATTAAATCCAACAACAAAGCTGGGGACTCACTTTTCAGCAACACAGTCGGAAAAACCTGGAACTACCTTCCTAGTGAACCTTCTACCCTTGCTTCCACACTGCTTTTAAAAATAACATCTTAAATAATATCTTAAAACTCACTGGCTTTGTCCCTACTCTAACCCTGACTGATATCTCATTTCCCCTTCTTTCTCTCCCAGTGCTTCTCTACTCCACTGTTCTATGTTGTCTACCTGTAATAAAGATTTCTTCCAATAAAAAAAAAAAAAAAATTGGTATCTCCATATATTTTTTTTTTCTCTCAAATGTTGTTTGTTTGTTCTCTGTATTTGATCTTGGCTTAAACACACTAAAGAACTCTGTACAAGTTTATCGTACCTACAATTTAAACAATGTACTATAACTCATTTTACTATTGATATATATTGTGTGCTTTGTCAGTGCCGATGCTTGGAGCTTTTCTCCCCGGGTCTCTACTGAAAATGGACATATATCCAGTTAGACTAGCCTGGTCAACAAATGTAAAATAAATAAAATAAAATAAATATTGATGTATGTCACAGAGCATTTAATGTTGGTAAATACACAGGCACACCTGTGCCATACTGCAAGTGCCACTGTGATGGTTGACTGAGAACTGGGTAGAATGATGCTATACTCCAATATAAAAACACACTCCTTAGTAAGGAAACAATATACATAGCACCATCCTATCTCAACAGTTATCAGGAGGTGTATTACTACAGTAGTTATGTAAGGAACATGTAAACAAATGCAGCAGTGACCATCAGTAAATTACCTCAAATTACAGATTGGAATAAACTGTTATAGGGCTGCTACACATCCACACTTCAACTTAGTACATGTGAATGACAGCAACAGTGACATGTGCAATCTTCATAGGGTCATAGGACATCACTAGGCTAAGCCATTATAGTGTTCTTTTAACAACAATTACTATATCTATATGGTAGAAGATAGTAAGGGTATGTCCATATGAGAGTATGTGTTTGATTGTATTACATACTGAATCTATCCATATGTGATTTGTGCACCACCCCATGACAGAATAAGCAATTGCACATCCAGTGGTCTGGAGATGGCTTGCAGAGGGTCATGGAAGGACTCCGCTACGCAATGTGTGCATATGCATCTTTGAGATGATGACATCCTCCAGTCTTATGTAGAAAGGATGTTATGTGGACAGAGTAAAAAAAAGGATGTTGGATTCTAGGCAATATTTTAAAGGTTCACTGGAGTGGGAGTCAAATGAAAAGAAGTTCAAAAAAATCATACAGTGACTGGAATACATCACCAACCACACAGACAACATTTGACAGAGGTCAGATTTGAACATTAAGCCTATGTAGGTACAGAAGCTGGATTCCATACAATGTAAGATTGGCACTACTGCATAAGCCTGACTTTACCAGTGTCACAGTGCACCTTATAGAAGCTGAGAGCATTATTGTATGCTGAGGAGAAGCTGTTTGGAGGAGTGTCTAACATAGATGTGGAGTCACATCTCAGTGTAAAATTGTGTCCAAAGATGAACAATCACTCAAGTTGACCACAGTGAGTTTAGAACCCCTTCCTAGATAGTAGTATTGTCTCACATGCTGTTCTAGAATGGTTTCCAGAATGTGAACTAACTGAACTCAAGCATGCTGACACACGCACACACACACACACACACACACACACACACACACACACACACACACACACACACACCAGTCAAACATAGTGACACTAAAACCCCTACCTAGCTTTCTACAAAACACAGTACTTAACGCAAGCACCATAGCACAAGTCTGACTGTCATAGTGTCAGACAATGCTTTATAGCAGATGACATCATCAGTGTCTGGTGAAAAGAAGATGGTAGTTGGAGTGTCTAACATGCTGTTCTAAAATTGTCTCCAGAATGTGAACTAACTGAATACAAACATGCACTCATTGACCACAGTGAAACTAGAACCCCTACCTAGCTGTCAACAGAACTTCACACAAGAACTATAGCACAAGTGTGACTTTTATACAGTTAGACAACACTTTATAGCAGATTACATCATCATTGTCTAATTGAAACAACATGTCGAGAGGGCAGTATGAACTTGCTGTGCAGTTATGTACAAATTTAAAACATTTTTCTTAATGAGACCTGAGTGACATCTATAGGCCACAAACTCATATTTTTCTGACTATACACAAACAAGTTGACTTCAATAAAATTAGATCCCCTTCCTACAGGGAACATTACTTAATATAAGTGCCATAGCACAAGTTTAAGTTTTATCCTGTTGCAGAACACTTTATAGCAGATGTCTTCATCAGTGTATGTTTGGAGCAAGATGTTTGGAGGCCTGTATGAAATGGCTGAGTAGTCAGGTATGGCTGTAAAAAAATTGATTTCCATGACACTTGATTGTTGACAGTAGGATACAGAGTCATGCTTTTCTGACTAAGCACACTTACATGCCCAAGTAGACTGCAGTGAGATTAGAACCCTTACCTAACTAGTTACACAAGCATGAAAACACAGTACTTAATGACAGCTCCACAGCACAAGCCTGACTTCAGAACAAAAAAATATATAGTTTTACTTTTATGTTAACTATACTTTTTAGAAATCCAAAACAGGACTGAGAATTGTTGCAAATAATCCTTGCAGTATGTATATATTGCACATATGCTTTTACAAATAATACAGATTAAGTTAACAATGTGGCATTTGTGCCAGTTTTGCTGAAATTAATATTAAATATGTTTCTATTATAACACATTTGTTACTTGTGGGATTTGAAACCACAACATCTAAATACACTATTACAGTTGACTCCTACAACTATCTTAACTACAGAATAAAGCATGCATGTTTGCTTTTACAGTTAAGATATGCATGTTTAATTTGTTAGTATTGTATGGTAGAGAAATAATTTTAATAAAATTATGCTAATTTATGCGGCATACATACCACATGCTTCTGTGGGTCTATCAGTATGGGCTTCTCTGTTTGCTGAAATCTGAACAGCTGAAAAATCAATAAGTAAAGAAAAAGAGAAAAATATTATGCATAATAGTCTTGGGTATCTACAGCTTTATACATCAGTTAAAGTATCTTTATCTGCATACTTACACAACTGTGGGATATCGGCAGTCTTAAACTCATCCAGGCACTGGTTGAGTTGTTCCTACTTGGCTGTTTCAGGTCATTGTAATGTAATGACCCATCACACTGGAGACAGCCTTGGCTAAACTATTTCAAACCTCTGATTTATATTGAGACCCAGTATATTCCCCTGCAGCACCCTATGGCTCTAGTGCTTTATGAGGAGTGCACTGAATATTCTTGATACCTCTAAACCTCATCTTTGAGCCCTGAAGTGGACAAAATCCTTGCCCACTCCTACCATGTCTGCACAGGTCATCCAGCAACAGTTAAAATGTTTCCTGTCAATTTAAGATATCACTTTTTTATGTCCAGTGTGCAAACCTGCACAACCATGCCAACTGAGTTTGTGCGATGGTGTGTGAAGAGTGACATTGCCTGACAGAGAGAGGAAGGCAGTTTTTGAAATTGGAAGGGTAATGTGACAGTTGGCATTAATTTATGGCTTGTCTGCTGCTATACTTGTTAAATGACTTGACTTTTAACTAAGACTTGAATTGGGAGGTATACATTTTATGACTTTTGTGGGGCCTTACTCACTGAAAAAAGTAATTTGTACAATGTGCGATTTAAACCTACGTAAAATAGAGAATACATTGTCTTCTACAAAGGTGTTTTCTTCTCATTACCACAGAAGAAGTGTATGTCAGACATGCTCATTACTTATATTGACACATTAAAGAGTAAGTGATGCTACACTTCAGTTAACCGTGTGTGTGTGTGTGTGTGTGTGTGTGTGTGTGTGTGTGTGTGTGTGTGTGTGTGTGTGTGTGTGTGAGACCTTACAAGGTCCTTGTTTATGCATTCTCATGTGTGAGGCAGAAGTGATGTGTGCCAATATTCTGTAAATGCATATACTTATATTACTTTCAGGAATGATTTCTGAGTTCTGGGTCAGACCAAACAATAAATTCTTTTTTTCAGCTATACTTCTGTTATATGAGTTGTGTATATTACTATCAGTAAAGTATGATGTCCATCCCAGGGCAAAAAAAAAAAATTAATTACAGAACCATAATTGTCAGGATACTCCCAGTCACGCATACTGTACATATAATTAATTTGGTATCAACTGCCAGACATAGTTATTGTTGTGTATAATTACCTTTGTATTGTTAAATTTTATATAAAATTAAGTGGGACAGCATTAATAAAATTGTGAGTATGCTGGATTAGAATGCTAGTGCATTTGTATTGTAACTATGAACTTACACCTGTTTCCACAGAGAAAGTTAGGCAACAAATATATTTCTTACAATTATTACTGTCCACAGTACTGACCACAGTACAATGCCACTTACTCTATATACATGCAAGTATGCATAACAAGTAACAATGTATCTTTTGCAAGTTACAATGTATCTTTTTTCTTTGCAAGTGTTGTGGATCTGCAGGTGCTGTGTATGAGTGCTGACTGCCGTGCAACACTGTTAAGCATATTTGCACAAAGGAAGGTAGAACTAATAACAATGTATGTTTTTTGCATGTAACAATGTATCTTTTTTTTGTCTGCAGCCATAGGGCATGTTTGGGTTCAGGTATGCAATGTGCAAACCAGACAGACAAAGGAAAAACAAATTATTTCTAAAAATTCTAACTATCATTTATGCTTAAAAAATTATGTGGACTTTAGCCATGGTCTAACTATATTCTGCATGCCTCAACATCTTTACAAAGCATACCACACACATAGTTGAGTCAGATCTGTAATTTATGCTGTCTGTATCATCCAAGCTGAATTAAATTTCAAATACTGATGCATTTCACCATGTGTGTGCTAAGCCGCATGCTGCACAAATATTAATATTTAAAAAAAAATGTTAAATAATTTTATACAGCTCTGGATTTGAACTAACATATTCTGTGCAATGAGTGATCACACAACAATTTATGAATATCTTTGCACAAATGTAGCTCTGTCTTCTCTTTGTATTGTGTTCATTCTTCCCTTATCTCTGCTGTAACATCAGACGTATTCTATGGTGCAATTTGTATCATTCTCCTTTAACTGCATGATAAAAAGTGCATGGCAGTGAAAAACATTTATTAGCACAGACAGGGAACTTTGCTATTAAACATCAATGATAAATGTGTGCTGTTTAACTCCATTTAAAAACTTGCTCAGGTTACTTCCACACCCACTGCAAGGAAGGTAGTCTGAATTGCTGTTGTGTCTTTCTTCTCTCTCCCACTATTCCTTCATAGTTCCAATCCATTAACAACTAACAGTGTTGTAGAGCCTGCACTATGTTTATATCTGCTACACAAAGTCAAAAGTTTGGTATTCAGCAATTCTAATGTGTTCACACCATATTGGCATCTTCACAATGCTCAGAGGCCTAAATCTAGACTGTAAAAAGGTAACAATGTAGCTAAAGAACTTGAAGGTGAGGAGACTTCTGTATCTGAACAAAATAGAAGATTTCATAGGTTCATAGGTTCATAGGTAGGTACTAGGCTATCGGCCCAAGGGCCTATGTAAGCCTAGCCAACAAGGTTCACTGGCTTACGCCACCCAAGAAAGTTATTTTCATGTGCAACTGTTGAGCAGAGACACAAAAGTGATCCCTGGGGTGTATTTCCTATTTCTCATCCACTCATCAAGATTTTTCTTGAAGAGTGCTAATGAAGAACTTTGCTTGACATAGATGGGTAGCCTGTTCCAGAGTATGGGAAGTCTCTGGGACAGGAATCTATCCCTCCAGCATGTTCTGCTTATTGTGGTGACAAGGTTTAGGTCCATAGAGTGTGTAGTTCAGAGGGACTGGGATTTCTTTAGGTGTAGAATGTCCAACAACTCTGGGTTTGACATAGCTTTATATGTTAGGCAGAGATCACCTCGGAGTAGGTGCTATACTATGGAGTAAAGCTAGAGTTTTTTTGAGGTGGTCAGTGTAGGGCATTTGTTTGAGGCCAGTAATCTTCTTTGTGGGGTACTTCTGTGGCCTTTCCAGCTGCTGCAAATGTCTTGTGAGGTACATTTCAAAAGGGGCATTTTACTGTATAATGGGTCTAATGAGTGTCGAGTAGAGGGGAACAATGACCTCTTTTTTCCTGGATAAGAACCCTTTTATGATGAGGTGTGCCATGTAGAAGGACTTCCTGACTACTGTGGCGAAGTGACTATCAAAGGAGAGACTACTGTCCACCTGGGTCCCAAAGTCTCTTATTACACATTCAGTGTTAAGTAGATTGCTGCCTATGTGATAGTTCATGGGTACAGAGTTTTTTACCAATGGGGATGACACTGCACTTTTTGGCATTGAGCTTGAGGCCATGGCTCTGACACCAGGCATCTGTCTCAGTGAGCCCCTTCTGTAGGATGTCCACATCATTTGGGGACTTGACTATGGCTCCTAGTTTGCAGTCATCTGCAAACTTCATTAGCAAGAGGCCTTCTGTGTTAGCCTGTACTTCAGAGAAGTGGATACCAAACAGGAGAGGTCCCAGGATGGAATCCTGTGGCACTCCACTTGTCACTGCTTTGAGGTCAGATTTGGAGTCTGCAACTTTTACAGTGTGGGTTCTGTCAGTGAGCCAGTTGGCAACCCATCTTGTGATGTAGGGATTTATACCTAGTTTAGTGAGTTTAGCTATAATTCCAGAAAGGGGGATGGTGTCGAAAGCCTTGGCGAGGTCATGATAGGCTGCGTGAACCACCTTACCCTCATCTACAGCATTGATGACTGCTTCAAAGAAGTCGATCAGGTTAAGGACTCATGATCTGCCTTTCACAAACCCGAACTGGGTGGGATCCAGAGTTTGGAGGTTACCAATGTCTTTGTTTATGAGTTCCATGATGATACGTTCCATGGCCTTGCAGACCAGGCTCATCAGGCTAATAGGTCGATAGTTCCCGGGATCACTGGTGTCTCCCCCTTTGTGGAGTGGGGTAACTGTTGCTGTGCACCATTCAGTGGGCACAAAGCCTGATGCGAGGCTATTATTGAACATTGTGCTTAAGTGGGGAGCCAGTTCGTTCTGAAATTCGTGTAAAACTCAGCCTGGGATGTTGTCCGGTGGATGCTTTGTTTTTGACTTTGGAGACTGCAGCTTTTACCTGCGTAGTTGTGATTACAGGGACTCTGCATTCTTCCTGTATAGATATGGGCCCCTTAGGAGGTGAGGGGGGGGTAAAGTTAGCACTGAACCTATCTGCCAGGATGTTGGCAATATCAGTTGGTTCTGTAATTTACATGCCTTTGTGTTGTAACTCAGAGCAGATTTGGGTGTTGCCATCGAGATTCTTGACATAGCTATAGAATGCTTTGTGGTTGTCCTTAGATTTAGTGGTGATTTTGTTTTTGTAGCTAGCTTTGGAGGATCTTATAAGGGATCTCAGCTTCTTACTATGGCTGACCAGGGAGCTCCTCCACTCATGGGATTTTACTCTTTTTTGCAACAGTTTCTTCCTTCTGTTGTACAGTTTGTTTATGGCAGGGGACCACCAGATTGGCTTCCTTTTTTTGGAGGATAGCATCTTGGTTCTGTTTGGGATAGCACGATCCATGCACTTGTGTAAGTGTTTATAGAGTGCATTTGTGTAGGATTCAGCAGTTGTAACTGTATTGTCCATCTTCATGGGTGTCATGAAGTTCACCACTTCTGTCTTAAGAAGCATGAAGTTGGCTTTGGAGAAATTTTTTATCATGGTTTCCTTAATGGGGGGTGGGGGGGGGATGTGTTTTTCAAGGGTTATTAGCTTATGGTCGGATCAGACCAATGAGGAGTTGACTTATAGGTTCATAGGTTCATACTAGGCTATCTGCCCTGGGGCAATTATAAGCTTAGCCCGATTCTGTATGGCTTACGCCACCCCTCGATTTGAGTATACTGTGCCCTTGGTTTAGTTTACTGTGCCTCTGTCTAATAGTGACACGGGAGTAATCCCTGGGACAAACCTATGATCCCCCATCCACCTATCAAGATTCTTCTTGAAGAGATTCAGTGAGGTGCTCAGCCTCACATGAACTGGAATTCTATTCCAGAGCGAAGGGAGTCTCTGGGTTATGAACCTGTCCCTCCAGCAAGTTCTATTTATTTCTGTGCTGAGGTTCAAGTCCCTCGAGCGTGTGGCTCTAAGGGATTTAGATTTACTGAGGTGGAGCATGTCCATTAATTCTGGATTTGACATAGCTTTGTATGTCAGGCATAGATCGCCTCGGAGTAGGCGGTATGCAACTGAGTAGAGCTGGAGTTTTTTCAACCGAGCAGCATATGGCATCTGTTTGAGACCCTTGATCCTCTTGGTGAGATACTTTTGAGGTCTTTCTAATTGCTGCAGGTGTCGGGTAAGGTACATCCCAAAAGGGGCATTGTATTCTATGATGGGCCTGATGAGGGATGAATAAAGGGGCACGATTACCTCTCTTGATCTAGATGTGAAACCCTTCGTGATGAGGTGGGCTATGTAGAAGGTCTTTCTAACCACTTTAGTAATGTGGTTTTCAATGGAGAGATTGCTATCAACTTGGGTCCCCAGGTCCCTAATAACTTTCTCTGTACTTAATGGGTTTCCGCCTATGTGGTAATTTGTGGGCACATTGTTTTTGCCAAAGGGTATGACTATACATTTTTTGGCATTTAGCTTTAAACCATGGCGCTGGCACCAGTTATCTGTCTCTGTGAGACCTTTTTGAAGGATGTTTGTGTCAGCTGAAGAGTTGATTATGGCACCCAGTTTGCAGTCGTCTGCGAACTCGGTGAGCCATAGTCCTCCCATGTTTGCCTGTACCTCGGAAAAGTATATACCGAACAAGAGTGGTCCCAGGACAGAACCCTGTGGGATGCCACTTGTGACCATTTTCGAGTCTGACATGGCTCCAGCAACTCTCACTCTGTGAGTTCTGTCTTTGAGCCAGTTTGCGACCCATCTTGTGACATAGGGGTTTATATTTAAGCTGGATAGCTTATCTATGATGCCCGAGTGGGGTATTGTGTCAAATGCCTTTGCAAGGTCCAGATAGGCTGTGTGGACTACCTTTCCTTCATCTATGGCTTTGGTGACTGTTTCAAAGGAGTCAACCAGGTTCAAAAGGCAGGATCTGCCCTTGACAAAGCCGAACTGGGTAGGATCTAGTGTCTGTAGGTCCCCAATGTCTTTGTTTATGAGCTCCATGATGATCCTCTCCATAGCCTTGCAGACTAAGCTAGTCAGGCTTATGGGGCGATAGTTTCCAGGGTCCGTAGAGGCTCCAGCTTTGTGGAGTGGGACCACTGTTGCTGTACGCCATTCTGTGGGCACATATCCTGTAGTGAGGCTGAGATTGTATAGCTGTTTTATTTGAGGGATTAGTTCCTCTTGGAGTTCATGTAGGACGCAACCTGGGATGCCATCTGGTCCCATGGAAACAGTGTTTTTTGCTTTGGAGAGGACAGCCTTCACCTGGGCATCAGAGATGTTTGGGAGGCAGCATTCTGCTGGGATAGATACTTGCTCTTTTGGGGGGAGGGGGTGGATAAGTTTGCACTGAACCTGTCTGCCAGGATATTGGCGATGTCTTTGGTTCAGTGTATTTTTTGTCATTTAGAATCAACTCAGAACAAGTCTGGGAGTTGCATCCCAGGTTTCTAACATAACTGAAAAAAGCCTTATGATTGTCTTTGCTGTCCTGTGCAATTTTTCTCTCGAAGCTGGCCTTGGAGGATTTTATGAGGGATCGTAATTTTTTGCTAGTACTGATCAGAGATGCCTTCCCTATTAGGGATTTTGCTCTATCATGTAGTAGCTTCCTCCTTCTGTTGTACAGTTTATTTATGGCAGGGGTCCACCAGACTGGATGCCTGCCTTTGGATGATTGTGTCTTGGTTTTGTTTGGGATAGCATGATCCATGCATTCCTGGAGATGTCCGTAGAATGCGTTTATATAGGATTCTGCAGTTTGGGCCGTAGTTTCCACTGGCCCTGGGGCCTTGAAGGATTCCATTTCGGTTTTGAGAAGTGAGAAGTTTGCTTTTGAGAAGTTTTTCACTGTGGTTTTCTGCGCTGGGGGTGGGGTCGGGATGTGGACATCCAGTGAAATTAATTTATGGTCTGATCTTACCAATGAGGGATATACTTCTGGTGTGGAGCATAGAGTCCCCATGTTGGTAATGATCAGGTCTAGTATGTTGTCCCCTCTTGTGGGAGTGGTGACTAGTTGTTCCATAGCATTTGAGTTTATAATTTCCAGGAACCTTTGGGCTAAGGTGCTGGGGCTTGAGTAGTGCTCCCAGTCAATGTTTGGGTAGTTGAAGTCACCCAATATAATGGTGTTCGGAGAGATCTTCATGTTCTCCAATGTTTTCAGGAAAGCCGAGTGGGATTCCTGACTTTGAGAGGGTGGTCTGTAGGATGCTATAAACTGAAAAGCAGTCTTGCCCACTGTTAGTTGCACATGGATGGTCTCCGATACGTGCAATGCCACTAACCTGGAGGTGTGGATATCCTTGATAAATATGGAAACTCCCCCTCCTTTTGTGGTTCGGTCTGGGTTTTGGGGTCGAAAAGCATGATATGAGGTATAGCCTGGTAGTTCTGGGGTGCTCTCTGGAGCCTTGAACCAGGTTTCTGTCACTGCACAGATATCGATGTTCTCCATACTGAGGAGAGCTTCGAGTGCGTGCATCTTGAGGTTAAGACTTCTGGCGTTTAGCAGCATTACCCTTAGTTTCTTGTTCCTTGTGCTGTCTATGGGGGTGGGTTTGACTTTTGAGCCTTGCCTAAAAAAGGCACTATGGGGGTGGCAAAAGCCTTTGCCAATATCCGAAAGCCCAGTGGTGACAGGTGCAAGCCATCCCTAGCGAAGCAACTTGGCTTGTCGAGCATGTCATCCCAGGCTGACAGATACTAGATCCCCTTTGAATGACACCAAAATTTTAGCCAATTGTTAAAATTGATCATTTTGTCTTTGTACTGTGGCATCATTCTAGGTGAGGGTAAGATGCTGCTCATGGTCAGGGTCTGGTCACTCATGTTGGTAATGACTAGGTCTAGGATATTGTTGCCCCTGGTGGGGGTGTGGATAATTTGTTCCAGGGCTTTGTAGTTTATGAATTCCAGAAAGCGTTGAGCTAAGGAGTTGGTACACATATAGTTTTCTCAGTTAATGGTGGGGTAGTTGAAGTCACCCATTATTAGGGTGTTTGGTTGAACCCTAATATTTTCCAGTACATCAAGAAAAGAGGAGTGGGAATCATAGGACATGGTGGGGGATCTGTAGCAAGCTACAATTTGGATTGCAGTTTTGTCCAGAGTTAGTTGTACTTGGATAACCCTGGATGCATTATGCTGAGCAACTAGCCTGGAGGTGTGGATATCCTTAATGAATATGGACACACCTCCACCTTTGGTGTTTTGGTACAGGTTACATGGCCGAAAAGTGTGATATGAGTTATAGCCTGGTAGTGCAGGGGTGCTCTCTGGAGCCTTGAACCAGGTCTCAGTCACTGCACAGATATCGATGTTCTCCATTTTAAGGAGTGCTTCGAGTGAGTGCAATTTCAGATTTAGACTTCTAGCATTGAGTAGCATTACCCTCAGTTTTTGCTTGCCTGTTCCTGTTATGGTGGCGAATTTGTTATTTGAACCTTGCCTAAAAAAGGCACTATAGGGGCAGCAAGAGCCTTAACCAGTATCTGGGCGACAGGTGCAGGCTATCTGTGGCAAAGCATCGTGGTCTGTCAACCATGTCATCCCAAGCAGACAGATGCTGGATCCACTTAAACTAACACCAGAAGCCAATTGTTGAAGTCAGTCATTTTGTCCTTGTACTGCGGTATAATTCGGGGTGATGGCAGAATGCTACTCAGGGCTAGGATCATACCTGCCTGGGCTACAAGATCGGAGAGCTCTTCCATGTCTCTTTTCATGTAGTCCAGGGAAGTATGTCTCAGGTCATTCACACCAACGCGGACAATGACAGAGTCATATCTGAACTTGTTGTGGAGTGACCTGAGTGCGTGGGTTATGTGGCGGATCCTGGCACCCAACAGGCAGCTGACAGTAGCCTTCTCCTTGTTTAGCCTGGTGAGTGGGACATCAGTGTGCCTGACTATAGTCACCTATGACTAGTGTTTTGGGTATGTTGTTTTGCCTTATTGGCTGTGGTTGAGTGGCACACTGAGTCTGTGGCCATGCATCATTTGGGTTGTGTTGGGGGATGGAGGTTGCTTGTGTTTCTGCTTTGGAGGTCTCTGTTGCTTAGACAGATTATTACTGAGAGCCTTCACAAATGTTTTTTGTGTTACTATGTGTGGATTTTGGTCGTGTAGATTTGGTGAGACTATGTGATGAGTATGGTGTGGTGCAAATGTTTACCTTCTCCTCATGACTGTCAAGTTCTCAATGTAGAAATTGGTAAAGCTCTTGCCATCCAGGAATTTCTATTCCTTTTGAATCATCTGCAGAGAAGGATTCAAATTTTGCTAAGGTAAGCTTGTATTTTTCAAGTACAGTCTAGATTTTGTAATATGTTACAAACCAATTTATATATCCAGTAGAAAATGGAACTTGTATTTGTATGCACTTCCTATAGTTCACTGTAGCATAGGCATTTTTGGCAGGCATTCACATTTCTCAGAGACACAGGCTATTAACTTTCATCACAAGTGTTATTATTATAATTGTTATTTTAAATCTTCTATGTTATTGCAGAGAAATGGCATGTGCATGTCAATGACACAGGTGTTATGCTTCTGAGATGGCCCAGGGAAACATCCAGGGGAGTGGTGGGCACAATGAGAGCTGACTGGCAATCATAACTTGAATATTCTGTAGTAAATGTGCACATTTTGATATCGGTGCTGAAAGCATATATACTGGTTTAATTCTCTGGTATTCCTTGTGTGATGATGTGAGGTATTGCCAACTATGCCAGGAGAAGTAGAGCAGTGGATGAGTAACATATGCCTATATAGCTAGCTGGAGTTTTGTAAATAATGATATGTCATTTGTATATCAAACTAATTTGTACAGGTGCTTGTGCTGAAAATGTATTTGTAAAGCTGCTTGTGTTAAAAATGTATGAACAATGGCTCCTGCTGGACAGAAAAAATACATCTGTATGTCAGACTCTATTGTAACTGTTGAAATGAATATATTGTAACAGAGGATATTGGAAATGAAGAGGTTGATCTCAGTCCAGATAACTTTGAAAAATAGTCTGAAATTAAATTAACTGGTTTAGGCCATAAAGATTGAATTTTACAGATCTGATTGCAGTCAGAGACAAAATGTTTGTGAAAACCAGAACTAGAAATATCACTGTATTGTCCTTTGGGGTGAATTAATTGCTATACTGGAGGGGTGGAAGTTTTTGAAATGGTTTTATAGCTTCCAGATGCTATAACACATCTTAGCAAAACTATGAGTGTGTATGGTAACACATATGTGCAAGATTCTATCTCAGTTTCTAGTAAAAGGGGTAGTGTGGGAACCAGAAGCCAAGTGACCAGATGCATGTGATGTTTTACTGTAAACCAGCACTGAAATTATTTTTTTTAAGACTAGATGAGACAGAAGTCTCAGTGCAGTCTGTTTTTGAAACCTGGCAAAGAAGAATCACTCACCCACTTCATATTGCCTTGCTTTAGTAAGCAACCAGGAAATAGTAATTATTTAGATCAGTCAGGAAAATATAGTGAGATTAGTTAAGTATTGTATTTCTGTGTCTGTGTGAACCTTTCCATCTGTGTTATTTTTAATATTTCCTGTGATTGAAACACTGGTGTTTATTGTAAATAGATATTTAGTATGTCAACTTTCTTTTATTATTTATTGTTTAATATATTTAAACTTTTCATTGTGGCTGGTCTTTTAGAGAATATTTTAACCTTTGAGAGTACTTATGTTTATTTGTTGACACTGTGGCCACTTTTAAAAGCCTTGATGCATTGGTCAAACATTACCACTTGTACTAGTATTAATGTTATTAAGTATAATAGGATACCATGGTAAGAGCCTTACAGTAGATGCCTTTGAAGTTCTCAGGTGGCAGTATCTACCTTATACTGTGGGAAGAGGGGGCATAGCTCATAAATCTATGCCATCCTTTCCCAGGTATGTGTGAAAATCAAATCTCAAAGCGTGTATATGTCAGCTACTTGTAGCAGGGAGAGAGAGAGCTAGTTTCACAGAGATGGTGGTGGAGGATTTGAATTGGAACACTTGGCTGAGGACTCAAATCTACAGCTGTGGTCAGTATGGAGTCTTATTTGAGGCCTGCTGAGAGTGAGGGAAACCCAGCCCTGGGATGGGAGTGTGTTTCCTGTGTGCTCTTAAGGGAAATTGTGCTTGGTGCAGAGAGCTGCATCTGGAAATATTTTGTGTATCTATCTTTTTTCTAAGTGAATGTCCCTCACTGGTGTCAGTTGTGAGGATTGAGGATCCTTAATTTCTGGCCCAAAGGAGGGACATCACACCTTGGTTTGTGCAAGCTTTCATTGCTTGTTATTTTGAGATTAGAGGAGCCACCTACCTTTTGAGTGTTACCACAACAAATATGTGTTTCGAGTGCTTTTCTCTTGAAAATATGTAGACATCCAGATAATTTAGTGGGAATTGTAATACATTACTAAAGTGGTATTCATTGGTTTGGACAAACCTTGGATTGTGTGTGAGGGTGAGGTGAGACAACCACATAACCTTCAGTTTTAAAAACTGAAAAGTGTGTTTATAGTGCTTAATGTTGACAAATATGTACATAAGCAAGACTTTAGGTAATATTTATGAGCTGCATCCTTCTCTGTTTTATGTCACATAGGATTATGTCATCCATGCTTACAAATACACATAAACCCCCTTTCAGTGACTCTGAAAATGGCATCATAGTGCAGGCATTCAGATGCCATGGCACCTTTCTGCTTGAGAGAGGACATGACAATATGGCTGCCAGAATGCAGATTTAGAGCCAGTTAATGAAAGATGTCAATGCAGTAGAGGGTCACACCAGGACTTATGATCAAATGCATCATCTGGCCACTGATATGATTTCATCAGCCCAGAGGAGAGCAGCTGCAGTTGCTTGTGAAAATCTGGTTACAGGGGGGGCATGTTATCGATCCCCCTGTCACTCCAAATGAAGAGCTCCTGTCCACTGTCAGAAATCCAGACAGCTCATTGGAAACTGCACAATAGCATGTGCTTGATGCCAGTGCTGATGTGTCTGGGAGGACAACTATGTCCCAACAGCAGCTTCCAGGTGAGCTTAGATATGGCAAGTTATAGATTTGCAACTAGACCTTGAAGAAAGTCCACAAGGGAGTCCAGTAAACACAATTTATTAAAACAACAAATAGGTAAAATGAAGTAGTAGTCTCTCCTTTGATAATCACATCGCCACAGTGGTCAGAAAATCCTTCTACGTGGCACACCTCATCACAAAACGTTTCTCATCCAGAAAAAAAGAGGTCATTGTTCCCCTCTACTCATCACTCATTAGACCCATTATAGAGTACAACATCCCTTTTGGTATGTACCTCACAAGACATCTACAACAACTGGAAAGGCTGCAAAAATACCTCACAAAGAGGATTACTGGCCTCAAACAGATGCCTTATGCAGACCGTCTCAAAAAACTCCAGCTTTACTCCGTCGCATATTACCTACTCAGAGGCGATCTCTACCTAACATACAAAGCTATGTCAAACCCAAAGCTGTTGGACATGCTCCACTTAAAGAAATACCAATCCCTCCAAGCTACACGCTCTAGGGACCTAAACCTTGTCACCACAATAAACAGAACATGCTGGAGGGATATATTCCTGTCCCAGAGACTTCCCATACTCTGGAACAGACTACCTATCTATGTCAAACAGAGCTCCTCATTAGCACTCTTCAAGAAAAATCTTGATGATTGGATGGGTAATAGGAAATTCACCCCAGGGATTACTTCTGTGGTTCTGCTTTACAGGGGCACAGGAAAATAATTTTCTTGGATGGCGAAAGCCAGGGTACCTTTTTGGCTAGGCTTGTATAGGCCCTAGGGCCAATAGCCTAGTACCTACCTATGAACCTATGAACCTATGAAGTGCTTTTTATTTAGTAAAATATCTAAACTTCTTCAGATTAAAGATGTTGTTGTATTGTTTAAATAGCTCACCATGTCATTAGCTTTGTTGATGTCACCTTTGATAATCATAAAGATGTCATCAAGGAAACGTGTAAAAGTAAATGTCTTTGGTATCAGTTCCATTACTCAAAATAAATTGGTGTTCCCAATGGGCCATCACCATGATGGAGAAACATGCTCCACAAGGTGAACCCATTGCTACACCAATTCGCTGTAAGTAATATTCCTTATTAAACATCAAAAAGTTGTTTCCAAAATTATCTCAAGAAGTTCTTCTATTAACCTCATTTCATCTGAAGGGTCCTCTTTACTTCTCATGTAGTCTGCAACCCATTCTACATCTACACCATGTGGAATAGACGTGTATAAATCACAAAGGTCCACTGTCAAAAAACTGTAATCGTAATTGTATTCTAAGTTATTAATGTTAGACAAGAAGGACCAAGAGTCCCTACAGATCTGGTTCTCATGCGCAATATATTTTTTTAAGTATTGAATCTACAACCTTAGCACACGGGTATGTAATTGACTGTCTAGCTATTACTAGAGCCCGCATCGGTGGGCTCTCAGTGCATTTGTGTATCTTGGTAATGCCAAACAGAATTGGTATTCCCTGTCACCCTGTCGCTCCAAATTAAGAGCTCATGTCCACTGTCACTGTTCCAGACAGCTCATTGGAAACTGCACAATAGCATGTGCTTGATGTCAGCGCTGATGTGTCTGGGAGGACAACTATGTCCCTGCACAGCTTCCAGGTGATCTTACATATGGCAAGTTATATATTTGCTTGTATTGTCAAATATATAAATTGACTGATACTTCCAAGGAGATTTTTTACTGCAGTTATGTTAACTTAATAGATGTATATGACACAGTTGTTCATTACACATGGACTGAGGGTGGATGTGTCAGCCTAATTTCAGTTAAAACTACAGTAAACTCTCACTTAACCAGCACCCATGTAGATTGGTAGATGTTGGATAAGTGTCGTGTCTGGTTATTTAAGCTGTTCTGTATTGAACAGAAGAGTGTTTCCCTCTCTGATTCCTCACCTGCAAGTGACAATGGTGACCTTGCCAATGGTGTTGGGATGTTTGCTCCTTACCCTTGGTCTTCCTGTTGAAGTTGTTTTCTCAGGATAATATTCTGAAGGCTAGCGCAGACAATGAAAATTTCAGCAGAAGTACTCAAATTGTACTGCAGGCCCCTCCCCCCTTGATGTATCTAAGCACTGGAACCATGACCTCAGCAGCCCAAGCACATGCTCTATGACAGTTCTTGTTTGAACATGTGCCTCATTATACTGGTCTTTGGTGGGTTGTGTGCATTTCCAATGGGCATCCTCAGCTATGGTTTGAGTGCATACCCTGCATCACCCAATAAATGACCTTGTGGGATATCCCACCCTAGAAAGCCTCTGGTAGAGTTGAGAGTTGTGTCAGATACGGGAGTCAGTGTAACTGCTGGGGTTGTCAGCACACATAATCAGGATGATTCCCTTAGTATTACACACAAACTGGAATTTAATAATGTAGAAGCCCTTTCTGTTTATGTACACCCTTCCCTGTTCCCTGAATGATGCTCTGATCTCCATGTGCATCCAGTCTATGGTACCCAGGATTTCAGGGAAGTGTACTATAAGGTAGAAATCCTGCATAGTTGTAGCTCTTTCCTTGGGGGTACATGGAAAATGTATGTAGTCACTGGCATGCTGTAGAGTAGCATTCAGGTATCCTGGATGCTGATGCCTGTGACACCCCCGCCATGTCCCTTGCTGGTCTCTGGAAATCTCCTGTAGCTAATATTCTAAGTGCTATACATACCTTAATCTCCACAGCTTTTGGTTCCCCTTGGTTTTTACTTGCTCTTAGTTGAGGATGACAGAGGTTGCAGAGTTCCAGTACTGTGTCTTTATCCACCCTATTGCACTTTATTTCCATCTCATGCAGACCGTGAAAAGTAAAATGGGGTCTAAACACCCTTCTCATTTTTGGCCAAGGTCTATCAGCAGCAGCAGCATAGACTTGGGCCTCATGCACATGCACATGTACGTGCACAATACCAGAAGCAGCCCTTAACATTCTTTCTGTGTAGAGTAGTTTCCGTGGTTGCATTCCAGTAGGTTTTTGGAATTCGAGGCCAAAACCTGCACTGAGTATGCATGATCGGTTTATAGTTTGTTGAATAGCTCATCTATCTTGGATTAGTTGATTAGCATACAATCCAACTACTTATGCTGTAATTGTAATAGCAAGATGTTTACCGGGTTTGTGTGTCTCTACACAAGCTGTAGAGCCGCTTACTAAATACAACTTAATACACTACAGTGTGCACATCACTGTGTGATGCACACACAGTTTTACATAGCTGTGCAGGCTTTTAGTCCAATGTTAGAATAATAACAAATGCAACACAAGCAATGTCCAAAACAGTGGCTACATTTTCAATGTCCCAGCATCTTGACATACACAAATCAATTTTTCAGTTATGCATCTTTTTTTACTAAATATTTTTTTATTATTTCAATTAAGATGTCTTAAGAAACATTACATGAAATAAAGATGAATAACATATTTACAATTCTAAAACATTACTAACTTCAAACCATTATATAACTATTTACATTGGTGTCTATGCAAATAACATTGAAATTCTATATTATATAAAGTTAGAAACATAAGATGATATATCTTCTTCAGTCTTTTCGAGTATTTACAGTACTTTCATCTAAGAGTAATAGTAAGAAGTAAATCTTTTAGTTCTGTTCTTCACTTTAATATTTCCATGTGAGCAACTGTTGTTGTTAAATTCTCAAATTCCTTGAATGTAGGAGAAGCCTTGTTTTTCCAGTGTATAGTTATGATTTTACGTGAAATTGCCAATAGTGACCATAGGATGTTAGTGTCTTTTTTTGGTACACAGTTTGAAATAGAAGAGTTGAATAAAATTCAAGACTTTGTTAATTGAAAATTATCATTATAAACAGTCTGAAAAAAATAACAATAATGTAAATGGCCGCACACAACAGAATAAATGCCTCTGTGCTTCCACAAAATCTGTATAAATAATGTCCAAACACACTAAGCAACAATAGGCAACCGTAAGCCACAAAAGGAGAAAGGAGAAATCCACAAGTCACAAAGCCGAATCCACAAGTTTAATACTTAGCGCTTTCATGCACCATCAATACGTGCACTTCCTCAGACAAATAAATTAAAAAATACAATGCTTAAATACAATAAACCACATCAATTAACACATTAAACGATTAATTAATTAAATCATGTAAATTAAATTAAATTAAATTAAATTATGTTATGTTATTACCTACCCAAAACTTCACTAAACACAACACCTAAAAACAACCTGCTCCTGAATAATAATAAAACTATATTATCCAATTCAACATATTAAAATATATATATATATATATATATATATATATATATATATATATATATATATATATAAATTTTATAAAAAAAATTTTTAAAACCAAAATATTCAATTTATCAAATATAATTATCATATTATAAATTTGATTTACCTACAAAAAATTACCGTTCCAAAGCTTTTAGTCTAAGTATACATTTTATGGAACACATATCATTTATACCAGGATAAACATATGCATTTGTACGTAATTGCCACAGCAATTCTTGTTCTTCGAGTTGAAGATGCCATGGTCCACCTCTAGGATTCTTAGGAACACTTTGTACTACCACAAACTGAAAACTGTGTGTACTATACTCAGTAATGTGTCTTGCTAATGCATTAGTCTGAATATTTTTAGCAATAGCATAAACGTGTTCGTATATACGTTGTTTAAGTTGTCGCTCAGTTTTTCCTAAATAAAATACAGGACACAATTTGCACTTGGCTAAATATACTATGCCTTGACTTTCACAATTATATCTATCTTATATTGAGTACTGATATCCATTAATACAGAAAAAAGGCCCTGTTAAAATATATTTGCAATATTTACACCTGCCACATTTAAACATACCTTTAACATTTATATGCTTTTGATGTGGCATCTCAAATAACCTCTTAAGACTGGGTCCTTTTCTATAGGCTACCAATTGTCTACATCCAAGAATTCTATTTAAAGTAGATTCTTGTGTAATTAGACCCCAGTTCGAATTAAGTACTTCTCTAACTTCATGTGAAATGTTGTTAAATTGTGTTAAAAAAATGGTTACATATTTGTTATTTTCACTTGTAGCCCTCTCACCATTCTGTGTTCTTGATGTAACATCATCATTACCTACATGTGCAATGACCTCAGTATTGATTAAAATAGGACCCAAAAATTTCCTTGACCTCTTTAAAGTAATTTTTTGTATTAAACAATTAACCAGTGATGTAGGATATCCACGGTTGATAAACATACTATATAAAAAATTACATTCTGTACCAAAATCATCATCATGAGAACACATTCTTGAAGCTCTGACTAATTGGCCTTTCACCACACCTCTTTTTTGAAAATATGGGTGGTTACTTGCAAAATGTAAAAAAGAATTACTATAAAAAGGCTTTCTATATATACTAGTCCTATAACAGTTATTATATACATCTTTTCTCAAAGAAATGTCCAAAAAATTGATTATTTCGTTATTGAGATTAAATGTAAACTCAAAAAAAGATGTAAATGTGGACATAATTTTAACCAAATTTTGGGCATCGTCATAGTTACCTTGAATAATAAAGAACATGTTGTCTTGGTACCGAGTGTACCAGATGACTGTATCTTTAAAAAACTGATGTTGAAAAAGATAGGTACGTTCCCAAAAAGCAATCACTGAATTGGCAAAGCTTCCACCGCATGGTGAGCCCATGGTGACACCTGGTTTTAGTAAAAACAAGTCACCCTTAAACATAAAATAGTTGTTGTTAAGCACAATGTCTAAAAGGGAAATAATCAGGTCTACATTATTACCTGGAATCTGCTTTAACAATAAAAAATCTCTGACCCATTCCATGCCAACACTGTGTGGTATAACAGTATATAAATCTTTGATGTCCACAGTAAGAAACCCATATGCCATATCAAACGGTATTTTATTCAGATGTTCCAAAACATGCCATGAATCATGACAAATTTGGGTTTCTGTTTTTAGAACTTCTTTTAATTTTGTATCAATCCATTTTGCACATGCATATGTAATAGATTTGCGGCCATCAATAATCGGTTGCAGGGGAGGGTCATACATATTCTTATGGAGTTTAGGTACTCCAAAGATGACTGGTGTCAAAGGGGTGGGCATAGTTAAATAATAATAGGTGTCTATGGAAATCATACCGTCAATGAATAAATCACTTAACTTTGATTTCACACGTTGGTATGCTTGGTTGAATTCGTTCAATGAAACCTTAGCATAATTAAATGTAAATAACATTTTATGCATCCTATTTGCATAGTCATCCTCATTCATAAACACTGCTCCACCACCCTTATCCGGTTGCATAACACAGATATTATGAGCCTTCACATACTCAATAAACTCCTTTTGTTGCAATGAAATGTTACATTTATGAATATCAGTTTTACGGTAGTAATTAGTGACCAAAGACCTAAAATGAATCTCAGTAATTTTTTCAAAAGCTGCTAGGTTGACATCTAAGGGAGGATTAAAAATACTTGACACATATTCACTGGTTGAACAATGGCTAGAATTATTAAACAATAAACTTAAATTAAGCTTCCGAACAAAAACTTTCAAATCACATAGCAGGCGACCAAGATTAGGCTTGGAATTAGGTATAAAGTTAAACCCTTTTGTCAAAAATTCCACCATATATTGTACAATAGCCATGGAAGAAAAGTTATAAACATTAAAATCACCATTGTTACTACGCAAAATAGTTAAATTGTCAATAATGTCCATCGTAGTTACCTCCTGCGTCGATTGTTCTTTTTGCGTTGTTGACACTGGAATTTGTTCGAACCAGTCACATAAGATGTCACCTTGGGCCCATTCCTGTGAAAATCCTGATTGTTATTAGCATTATTGACTTGCTGTTGGTTATAGTTTTTGTTTTTGATTCTATCGCTACGTCGAACGCCATGATCCAAGGCTGTATTATTCCTTTGTGGCAAATCCATGATGTCATCAGAAATAGACAGACCCGTTGTATTAGTTTCCATAACAACTGGAGGACCTACAAAATCTTTGTTTTGAATATACAGTGGATCTGGGTAAGCTCGACACTGCTGGTAAGCGAGCTTATCCCTATTAATTTTACGAATTTTAGTCTCATGAATCTTCGACAACAAAGATTCAATACTGGAAAAAATACGTTTATAGTCGTATTGATAACGTACAAAGTCTGAATCAGAGACAATGCCATTATCTAGTACCTCCAGTTGTTGTTGTAAATCAACCATCTGAGTCTCATACTGTTTGATAAGTAACTCTAAAAATGCTATACCTTGTTGGTCAAAAAACTGAATGAGTTGTTGATGAAACTGAATTCTTTATAACACCCGACGGATATTTCCACTGTCGTAAACCCTTGGGTATTATCCGTAACTTAATGCATTCTTTAAGATACAAAATTTCAATTGCCACGAAGGAATAATACAGCCTTGAATCATGGTGTTCGACACAGCGATAGAATCAAAAACAAAAACTATAACCAACAGCAAGTCAATAATGCTAATAACAATCAGGATTTTCACAGGAATGGGCCCAAGGTGACATCTTATGTGACTGGTTCAAACAAATTCCATCATCAACAACGCAAAAAGAACAATCGACGCAGGAGGTAACAACGATGGACATTATTGACAATTTAACTATTTTGCATAGTAACAATGGTGATTTTAATGTTTATAACTTTTCTTCCATGGCTATTGCACAAGATATGGTGGAATGTTTGACAAAAGGGTTTAACTTTATACCTAATTCCAAGCCTAATCTTGGTCGCTTGCTATGTGATTTGAAAGTTTTTGTTCGGAAGCTTAATTTAAGTTTATTGTTTAATAATTCTAGCCATTGCTCAACCAGTGAATATGTGTCAAGTATTTTTAATCCCCCTTTAGATGTCAACCTAGCAGCTTTTGAAAAAATTACTGAGATTCATTTTAGGTCTTTGGTCACTAATTACTACCATAAAACTGATATTCATAAATGTAACATTTCATTGCAACAAAAGGAGTTTATTGAGTATGTGAAGGCTCATAATATCCGTGTTATACAACCGGATAAGGGTGGTGGAGCAGTGTTTATGGATGAGGATGACTATGCAAATAGGATGCATAAAATGTTATTTACATCTAATTATGCTAAGGTTTCATTGAACAAATTCAATCAAGCATACGAACGTGTGAAATCACAGTTAAGTGATTTATTCATTGATGGTATGATTTCCATAGACACCTATCATTATTTAACTATGCCCACCCCTTTGACACCAGTCATCTTTGGAGTACCCAAACTCCATAAGAATATGTATGACCCTCCCCTGCGACCGATTATTGACGTCCGCAAATCTATTACATATGCATGTGCAAAATGGGCTGATACAAAATTAAAAGAAGTTCTAAAAACAGAAACCCAAATTTGTCATGATTCGTGGCATGTTTTGGAACATCTGAATAAAATACCGTTCGATATGGCATATGGGTTTCTTACTGTGGACATCAAATATTTATATACTGTTATACCACACAGTGTTGGCATGGAATGGGTCAGAGACTTTTTATTGTTAAAGCAGATTCCAGGTAATAATGTAGACCTGATTATTTCCCTTTCAGACATTGTGCTTAACAACAACTATTTTATGTTTAAGGGTGACCTGTTTTTACAAAAATCAGGTGTCGCCATGGGCTCACCATGCGGTGGAAGCTTTGCCAATTCAGTGATGGCTTTTTGGGAATGTACCTATCTTTTTCAACATCAGTTTTTTAAAGATACAGTCGTCTGGTACACTCGGTACCAAGACGACATGTTATTTATTATTCAAGGTAACTATGGCGATGCCCAAAATTTGGTTAAAATTATGTCCATATTTACATCTTTTTTTGAGTTTACATTTAATTTCAATAACGAAATAATCAATTTTTTGGACATTTATTTGAGAAAAGATGTATATAATAACTGTTATAGGACTAGTATATATAGGAAGCCTTTTTATAGTAATTCTTTTTTACATTTTGTAAGTAACCACCCATATTTTCAAAAAAGAGGTGTGGTGAAAGGCCAATTAGTCAGAGCTTCAAGAATGTGTTCTCATGACGATGATTTTGGTACAGAATGTAATTTTTTATATAGTATGTTTATCAACCGTGGATATCCTACATCACTGGTTAATTGTTTAATACAAGAAATTACTTTAAAGAGGTCAAGGAAACTTTTGGGCCCTATTTTAATCAATACTGAGGTCATTGCACATGTAGGTAATGATGAAGTTACATCAAGAACACAGAATGGTAAGAGGGCTACAAGTGAAAATAACAAATATGTAACCATTTTTTTAACACAATTTAACGACATTTCACATGAAGTTAGAGAAGTACTTAATTCGAACTGGGGTCTAATTACACAAGAATCTACTTTAAATAGAATTCTTGGATGTAGACCATTGGTAGCCTATAGAAAAGGACCCAGTCTTAAGAGGTTATTTGAGATGCCACATCAAAAGCATATAAATGTTAAAGGTATGTTTAAATGTGGCAGGTGTAAATATTGCAAATATATTTTAACAGGGCCTTTTTTCTGTATTAATGGATATCAGTACTCAATACAAGATAGATATAATTGTGAAAGTCAAGGCATAGTATATTTAGCCAAGTGTAAATTGTGTCATGTATTTTATTTAGGAAAAACTGAGCGACAACTTAAACAACGTATATACGAACACGTTTATGCTATTGCTAAAAATATTCAGACTAATGCATTAGCAAGACACATTACTGAGTATAGTACACACAGTTTTCAGTTTGTGGTAGTACAAAGTGTTCCTAAGAATCCTAGAGGTGGACCATGGCATCTTCAACTCGAAGAACAAGAACTGCTGTGGCAATTACGTACAAATGCATATGTTTATCCTGGTATAAATGATATGTGTTCCATAAAATGTATACTTAGACTAAAAGCTTTGGAACGGTAATTTTTTGCAGGTAAATCAAATTTATAATATGATAATTATATCTGATAAATTGAATATTTTGGTTTTAAAAAAAAATTTTTATAAAATTTTTATATATATATATATATATATATATATATATATATATATATATATATATATTTTAATATGTTGAATTGGATAATATAGTTTTATTATTATTCAGGAGCAGGTTATTTTTAGGTGTTGTGTTTAATGAAGTTTTGGTTAGGTAATAACATAACATAATTTAATTTAATTTAATTTACATGATTAATTTAATCGTTTAATGTGTTAATTGATGTGGTTTATTGTATTTAAGCAGTGTATTTTTTAATTTATTTTTCTGAGGAAATGCATGTATTGATGGTGCATGAAAGCGCTAACTAATAAACTTGTGGATTTGGCTTTGTGACTTGTGGATTTCTCCTTTCTCCTTTTGTGGCTTACAGTTGTTTCGTTTTGGTGTAACAATAGGCAACCACCGGCTTGACAGAAATCCAGTATAACTGTATTAAAGGTAAAAATGAAAAACGTTTATTCAGTAAGCACTTTCACATCTGCTTCCTCAGACAGTAAAACTTTTCCAAAACTCAAACACTTATTTAAATAGTAATCATGTGATAACATTAATTATTCAATTAACTTGTTTAAAAAGACACAGCATACTATAAATACATTTTCTAAAACATATATTGTGTGTCTGAAAAAAATAGTTAATGGATTTCCAGTACATATTGAGACATAAACATTCATAAAAAAAACATGCTGCCAATCTGCTTTTATGTTGGTATGGCATCTCCAACATTGATCTTCAATAGAATACATTTTGACTAACCTATGTGGTGTATATAAACTTCTGTGTAGATATCTCCAAGTGAATAATTGCCAGTATTTTGATAATGTAGAAAATTTGGAAGATTTTAGAATATTACTTTTTTCTTCTTCAATTGGAGGATGGTTGTTTATTAAAGTATAATAATCCCAGTTTGATTTTTCATGATAGTTTTTTGTTTTTTAACAATTTTATAGATATTAGACAAATAACCTGTACCTTGATAAGGCTGTTTTGTGATAAGAATAAGGTATTCAATGAGTTTTGGAGCTTCATGTCTAACTGAAAGTTGCATTTGTTCTATTTTATTTATAAGAAAATGCCTTAGATTTTGTAAAAACAACCAATTGTCTTTATTTATATTATAGTTATAAATTATTTGTTCATTTGTTAGAATTTTCCCTTTCTCTATAAGTTGATGCCAAAAGAGTAATGTTTCTTCTTTAAGTATATTTATTTTAGATATTTGGAATGTATCTAGAATATTTGGTGTAAAAGCTATAGGGAAAATAAGAAAAATCCAATAATTAATATTTGGTATTTTGTTTATATATGTTTTGAACACTGAAAGTGTATCGCTTATATAGTTTGACGGCAATTTATTATTATTCCTTTTCTCTAAAATTAATCTTTTAACATTCACATAAGAGGTGACGATATTACTGTTAAGTTGTCTTGTATGTGATTATAATTGATTTCTATGTAAATCTGCTCATGGGCTTGTTTCCATATAGGTGTGTATGAATTATTTAACCATAGTGTTATGTTTTTAATAACGGATGAAGTAATATATAAATCAATATCCGATAAATTAATTCCACTGTCTTCCCAATCTGGTAAATGTTTATTTAAGGCTATACGGGGTTTATTTGGAAACCATAGAAATTTTAAAATTAGTTTATTGTATCTTTGAATAATATATTTGGGAGGTGGCAATGAAACATTTTGTATTAAGTATAATATTTTGGGAAATATGATTATTTTAATAAGATATAATCTGTCTGTTGTTGAAAAGATATATTTATTCCAGTAACCAATTGTGTGTTCTATTTTGTCTAGTATTTTATTATAGTTAAATATTAGAGAATCTGTTAATTCATTGAGTAGATTTATTCCCAGATATAATAATTTACTTTCTGTTGCTATATATTTGGAAAATCTTTTGTTTATATTATTTTTTTTTTACAATTACAGGGCATAATTTTAGTTTTGTTTTCATTAAATTTTAAGCCTGAAATATTTTGAAATTTATTCATGGAGTTAAATAGATCATTCAAAGACTCATTTGCATCTGAGAGAGTTAATAGTATGTCATCAGGAAAGAGTTGGATTTTAAGGTTTAACATTTTATTAATACAAATGCCCTTTATGTTATTGTTTGATCTGATTTGATTTGCAAAGGGTTCTATGAGTAATGCAAATAACAATGGTGATAAAGGACAACCTTATTTAGTTCCCTTTTTGATTGTTATAGGGCCTGATCTATGCGATCCTAGTTTGACATATGCAGTAGATTTTTCATATAGTATTTGGATAACTTTATTAAAATTAGACGGACCGTTATATTCTTTTAAAACTAGTGAAAGAAAGTTCCAGTTAACCGAATCAAAAGCTTTATTAATATCTAATGAGATTACATTTAGATCTAGGACTTTATGTTTGCTAGAGTCTATTAATGTTAGTATTCTTTTAATATTATCTGAAGTATTTCTTCCTTTAATAAAACCTGTTTGATCTTTGTGAATTAAGAAAGGAAGAAAGTGTTTGATCCTATCTGCGTATATAACCATAAACATCTTATAGTCTATATTGAGTAATGATATTGGCCTATATGAGGAACACTGCTTCTCATCTTTATCTGGTTTGATAACTGGGGATATCAATGAATATTTCCAAGAGGGTGGTATATTCAAATCTTTCTTGGCTATATCATATACTTTTAATAATAAGGATATGGCTTGATTGGGTATTAATTTATACATTTCTGGTAGCATATTGTCTGTGCCAGGTGTTTTATTTGTCTTGAGCTTTTTAATTTGTGATTTTAATTCTGTCATATTGATTGGTTTGCTTATAATGTTTATTTGTTCTTGTGTTAATTTAATATGAATATCATTTTCTAAGTATTTTTATATCCTTAGTAGATGTATCTTGAGTGTTTATGGAATTATCAATGTTAAATTGGAGTCTGAATGCTTCTAAAATATCATTTAGTTCCGTAACTCATTTGCTAGTATTAGGAGTAAATATTTCTTCTATTTGCTTAGATTTAATTTTTTTTGTTCTGTTAGTTAAGTGTCTCAGGTGTGCTGAATTAGTAGAGTATGAGTTTATTTTTATATTTTCTAAGTTAATCATAATCTTATGATGTAACAATTCTCTATACTTCTTATTGATTTGTGTAAGTTCTTGAACTTGAGTAGTATTACCCTTTTGTATTTCCACATTCAATTTATCTACTTTGTTTTGTAAGTCTAGCATATCTTTATTCCATAACTTCCTTTTATTTATGTACCAGGATAATCCCCCGAATTCACGAATCCTCCGTGTAAGATTTAATAAGTCTTACTCGGAGGCTGCAATTGAACAGTATGATGTCAGCGTGCCATGAATATGCATGAGGGAACGCTGACTCAACCGTAAGTCTTACACGGACCGTGTAAGAAAGCAGGGGGCGTGTCTGACTGCCGAGCAGTCTAAATGTCCACGCCCCTGCAAGTATTTAAAATAAAAGCAAATAAACAAGAGTGAGTCCGCTCAAATGTCCCTGCACCCAACACCTCACTGTCTGATATTGTAAACCCCCATCACAGTTCTAAAATGCATAAAATTATTTTTTTTTAAATTCCCAAAATAGCTTCACCCAGCGCAATACAGTTGCCCGATAGTTCAATAGCGCTTCACCCAGCGCAATAGAGTTGCCAATAGTTTAATAGCACTTTACCCAGCTCAATGTGTTTGTGCAGACGTGTGCACCGCGGCAACCAGAGCACATTAGGGCACCGACAAGCAATGTAGAGCAAAGTTGCTTAAATGCAGCCACACTCCCTAGCCTGTCTGGACAGTATGAAAATAAAATGAATGACAAGGTTCGAACCCAGGACTCTGTGCATCAGAAGCAAAGTACAGAACCACTAAGCCATGACAACATAGGGGAAACAACCATTGTTAACATGCATATACTTACTAATGTTAGTTTAACCATTACTAAGCAGGTGTGCAGTCAGCCGAGAATTTTACAAAACGGCTAATCACAAAAAAGTGCGGGAAATGCGGCATATTTAAGCCCCACAGGTGGGAATACACACCATAACTGATTGTAGCTCACATCTGCAGTTAGAATGTCTGGTGTCAGAGAGGGAACACACTTCTGAGCGCAAAGTTGGGGCATCAAGGAGTCGAAATACATGGTTTGGCTCCTTGTCCACCGTCATGAGTCAAGACTCCTGCAGGGCCAGTTCCAAGGGACGGAGTACAAGGCAGAGACTTGGAACCGGTTAGCTCGTGACCTCACCAGTGCCACAGGCGTTCCTCAGACTGGTGAGCAGGCCTGTCACCACCATGCAGACCTGAAGAGACGAAAGCAGGACTGCCTGATCCAATGGATACAGGAGGTCCATGGGATGTGGGACGCCCCACAACTGAGTATGTAGCCATGGAATGCAGTATGCAAGAATTGATAATGGAGTATGTATAACAGATAGGTATGTCTCAATATCCCTTCATTTACTTTACAGCTGCAGGTGACCGTGCTGTGAATCAGCAAGCCAATGCTGACAGACTGCTAAGGCTGCGCCACCAGGCAGGTTAGTGATTATTCTGCATGTATTGTTATATAAAATATGGGAGAGAGCATGAAAGAAAGTGTTGTAGTCCAATAATACAGTCATAAAATTGCCTGAATAAGTCCTCTGCATGTACTGTCAGATAAAAACATCAGAGAGGCAGAAAAAGAGTGTAGTAACCAATTAAGAAAGGTAACATATGTCTGGAATAATATCTCTGCAGGCACTGTCATATAAAATAAGTGAGTGAGCCCGAAAAAAGAGTGTTCGAACCTATTAATAAAGGTATAATATGTCTTGAACATGTCTGCCATATACACCGTTAAAACAAATAAAGGAGTGAGCCTGTGGAAAAGTGTGTAATGTCATTAATAAAGGTCTAAAACCCGGAGTGTGTCTGTGTCACAGAGTTTGAAATGTTGTTGTACCCTTGCGTTATACAAACAGTACTGTTTGAAAAGGTGCTGGAAACCCAGAGTTGTGCATTCCCATATAAAGTGGGTGATGGAGGTGCTAGTAGCTGTGAAACATACATACAGTCCACAACAGTCAGTTACTGGCTTGCATGAATAAGTAAATCTGGCACATGTGTAGCATGTTATTTTTCCCCAGAAATGTGAGAGTGTGTCAAGAAATGCAGGGTTCTGTAAAAATCGAAGTGAAAATGTCTTGTGAAAACATCCCAGATATGTAGAAAAAGAAATATAAATGCAATCAACAAATATGTAGCAGTAACATCTGCATCCTGGACAGTTAGTATGTCAGATATAGGTCAGGCATATATTGAACTAGCCAAACCCATTACACAACCTAATGTATGGTGGCAAGTGTAATAATACATGTAGGGGATATACACTTGCAGTCACTAGGAATGTAGTGTAGACGAAAAGGTAATTATAAGATGTTAACCGAGGTTTTTTCTACACCCTACTGTATGCGCATAAACCATGCAATGCCACACCTCAATGGGAATGTGTAATCTTAAATATTTGTTGGGACATATGTCCTATTGCTCTATAAATATTTGCATTCACGTTGATGCATGTGCCCTGTTTAAACACCACAATCATGGTGGCCTGTTGCTACCAAACATCCCTATATGCTGTTGGAATATCCACTGTGGTTCAATATATGCATGTGTTATGCTTGCTGTTCAAATGTTGTAACCTTGGTGTGTTCGGTTAATGGGAATATTACTGCATGCTGTTACAACTAATCTGGAATGCTGTTTTGCTTATGTTGTAATTAAACACACCTAATCACAGAACGTATGGGAAGGCTGGTCCCAGCGGACCCACCTGTCCCTCCTCAGCTGGCGAGTGCACCTGGCACCAGAAGGTCTGGTGCCCAGCCCGGGCTCCCCTCCTTCGTTGGTCCTGTGCCACCTTCAGGTGGAAGCACTGCAGGGGATGGGGCTCGTCCCCCCCATGCAAGCATGGGTGGAGAAGGGCCACCTGTCACCCTTCGAAGGGTCTGGTTGTGGTGCATAGGGAGATCCAGCGTTCAGTCGCTGATCCCCTACGCCAGCTCGAGGCAAGAGTGGCACGTCTCATGGGTGAGCCTGCCCATCCTACACAGCCCCCAGCACAGCCACCCTCGGGGGTGTGAAGGTTCAGTGGTGAATGCCCATGGGTGGGGATCTCAGTTCCACTGTTACAATCTTTGGGCTCATGGGCTTGCGATTTCTAAACATCCGACCCCATCAATTGTGTTCACCCACCCCATGTGTCATACACCGCCCCTGTATGCGTCTTGTCTGTTTACCTTCCCAACCTACCTCCCCGGACATACCTACTTCCTCTACCTCACTTCCCACTCTCACCTGTAAAACAAACAAAAAAAAAGGGCAATCTGTACCCACAAAAAAATTACGCCCCATACATAGCTGCCCATTTGGCACACATGTCCATTGGACATTTAATCTGATAATTAGAATTGGCAGTACGACATACTTTGTTGCCCTCACCCCTCTCCCAGGGGTGAAAGGTTTCAAATTTCACTCCAAATTCATTGCATATGCACAGCTGTTGCTGTTAAAGAAATGGGCAGCTATGGACCTTCCCTGCACCCGTCCTGCACATCCCGAGCTTGTTTACCTGCTGTCTGTCCCTCTTTGTGTCCCCTTTTTCACCACTTTTCTATCTCCCCATTTTCTTTTCTTTAAAAGAAATTATCGCAGGGGTTAGCGGGAGTAAGCACTTTTAAGCAGTAGTAAGCGGGTTTAAGCAAGTGTGCACATGTGTACGCTTAGCTAAGCATCACTAAGCGTCACGCAAACCCATGCAAACCCACTTACAACTGTTTAAAAGTGCCTTAGTCACTCTGTATGTCAGGGCCCCTGTTCTGCTGAGCAGCAAAAGAAAAAAACTCTGCCAGTCTCGAACCCCACACAATAGACTGCATGAATTACCACTAAGCCACAGCAGATATACAAATAACTTGGTTCTGAAATAAATATATCATGCATTACAATGAGGGAATGTAAATGGAAATTAGGAATCGCATAACACAAAATCATTTTCTGTGGGTCTTTACCAGCAGTGGTTGTGGAATTGCATGACATGACTGTGAAAGGAGAACCAGCCATCCTAGCAGGAAATAATATTACAGTAGCACCTTACAAACACCACACGGTATCAGACCAGGATAAATACTGGCCACAGGAATACAGTGCAATAACCACATTTGTATGGCAGTTAATTGTGTAAGTGAGAAAAAAGTACATACTCCCATGGATCCTGTGTTAGCATTTGGAGGGGTGCGTACATGTCTACACTAAGATGTGTGCACTGGAAGCAGCAACATTCAGGTTTGAGTACAACATGCATATAACTGGCTACAACCCCAGCATCAGATAAGAGACATATACCAACCTTCAGACTGCCACAACGGTGTCCAGAGCAAACAAGCATGGGCCCCAACTTGGAAATCTGAAAGGGCTATGCCTACCTAACCTAGCATTTTATAGCAGTGGGCTACAATCACAGTGAGTAATGCAATCACCAAACAGCAGGCTGCATGCAATTACTGAATGGTGGGCAGCAATTAGTGCAGAGGCTGTCACATGCACAAGTGCAGATACCTAGAAAAGCAGGCTGTACCTGCAGTCCACACATGCAATTATATCATTGCAGGTGCTGTGAGATAGAGAGTGAGAGAGAGAGAGAGAGACAAGGACACAGACACAGACTGAGACAGAGACAGAACAGAGTGAGAAACTGAGACAGAAAGTTAAATAGAGGGTGAAAACCCAAAACAAACCACCAATAAAAAAAAAAAAAACTACAAAACCATAACACATGGAGCATGGAAATACAAAGGTAAGGTATGTAACTCACATGTATGTGTTGGCGTGTTGTAGATGTTCCTAAAGAGTACTCTACACACTGCAAATCATCCATGTGTGGCAGCAGTATGTATCTATCTGTATCTGCACATGTGCATAGGGCAAGGGACATACTGCAACTGTTAGTGAAGGGTGGACAGATATCCGTCAGTGATGGTTGATATGTGCATATATCCATGTAGGTCGTAGTGTGTGGCCTAGAAAACAGCATGCTGTGCTCAGGAGTGGCCTTAGGTCAACTGGTGCCCTAGGAAAAGAGCTCCATGGCGCCCCCTACCACACTTCCTGGTGCCCCCATCCTTGTCTTACTACACCACATAAATAGTGTAAAAGCACCCCTGCTAGAGCGGCGCCCTAGGCGGCCACCCAGTTGGCCTATGCCTAAGGCCAGCTATGGTAGTGTTGATATATGTCATGTGGTGGTTAAATGCTATGGGACAGATTTGTCAGATCTGCTGTGTCACAGCCAGTGAGGCTGGTTAATGCTACAAGGGCTGAGGACACCCACATGCATTCTGCACAACACTGTGCAATTTAATCACATACCTGTACATCCCACAACTGTCGCATAAGTGATATCCCCACCATGAAAGGTGAACTGTACATGTGCCTATATGTACATCCATGTGTACAGCAATGGATGTGTACATGTATGTGTATAGATATGCATATATATACATATATATATATATATATATATATATATATATATATATATATATATATCTACAGTGAGAGAGAGAGAGACAGAGAGACACGGGGTCATATGTACCACAACAGGTGTGTGGTGACCAAGGCATGGACTGTAGACAAGTGTTGATGCTGCAGTGCCATTCCACCTTCCCAAAACAATGTACCCATTAACTACCACATAGGTAGAGATCTACCTAACAGTGAAGGTGTGATAAGGTAACATGCGACACAGGTGGACAGTAGCCTACACTTTGATGAAGACAGTGCCATACTACACCTGTAATCTGTCTGTGTGGTATGTGTCATGACAACAGGTGTATCACCTATGGAAGTATAGGGTAGAGTTCCCCTCTACTCATCACAATGCCCTGTGTGGTATGTACTTCACATGACAACTACACCAGGTGAACAGGCCACAAACAGACCTCCCAAAGGGTAATACTGGCCGCAAACAGGTGCCCTATGCAGACTAACTCACAAAACTACAACTACACTGTATTGCATACTGGCCACACAGAGGTGACCTCTGCCGGACATACACAGGTATGTCACACCCATAGCTGGGTGACAACCACCATGACAATATATCACAATCCCTCTGGGATACACACTCTAGGGCCCTAAACCTTGTCAGCTCACTAAACAGCACATGCTGGAGGGAGAGGTTCCCATCTCAGAGATATGCCATACACCGGAATAGACCACATAGCAATAGCAAACAAGGCTCCTCCTTAGCAGTTGTTATAAATACCCCGATGATTGTGTGCGAGATTGGTAATACACCCCAGGAAACCCCTCTGTGGTTCTGGTTGGCAGGAGCAAGTGAAATCAAAGTACATGTGTGTCAAAGGCCAGGGTAGCCTATGGCTAGGCTGCCGTAGTACCTAGGGCCAATAGCATATTAACTACCTATGACACTATGCACTCACACATGTACTTAATGCAATAGCTGCTATGTGAGGTTGAATAACTGTAACGCTGAATGTGTACAAGGTCTGTAAAGGTGTGATAGCTTAGTGTGACATTGTATCTGACATGGTAGTGCCTATCCTACCTGTGACGACAGCAACTGATGTGTAATGTACTGTTAGGCAGACATAATAGTATGGCATATGATGTGACGTAGTTCTCCGTTGATGAATGTGGTGTCTCATTGTAGGCTAAAGCAATACATGTATGCTTAGTGAGTGGTACTGCTGGTGAATCCATCACCAGTATGAACTGTAGTACTACCTGAAGCTGTAGGCCTAAACAGCACAGTATGGTGTGTGTTCACATTGCTTGGAAACACTGTCATGTGTGTTTCCTGTAGTCTGCAAAGAGGACAGAATGCAGGCATAAGGGTGGGTAAGTAGTGGCACACAATACCATATGGTACACAGGTAATGCTCATCTGTGTTGGCATACAGTGGTGCGTTGTATGTTTGTCTGATGTGTGTGTGATTATGCCTGTACAATGGCTGCAATCATATGTGTGTTACAGGGTAAACGTGTGTATCCAGCAACATATATACTCTGTTACAGCAGTATGCTACCTATAGTAACAACTGTACACATCTGTTAGGCAGGGCTATGGCATTAATGACTAGGGTGGTTGATTGGTACTTCTGTACCTGTACTTTACATCCATTGCAATGGATGACATCTCTGTTCGTGCTTTGGTGTGATATACACCCCTGTCTTGAGGTTGTGCAATGTGTCACAAACAGTGTGTTGGGTACTGTTGTATAGTGGTGTGACATATAGAGTGTGCCAGGCAGTGTTAGTTAGTTGTGGCCTGAGAACCAATAAGTGGTATTGAACGTGTGTAACCTCTGACAGACAATAGGATGGTATATATGTCAGTAAAGGGATATCTGTGGGTAAAGGTGTAAAGTGTGCCACAGGACACTCTCACACATATTGGTCATATCTTTTTCAGCCAGATGGCCCACCAACGCAAGCCAGCATACACAGCAGATGAGGAAGAAGTGATACTGCAAAGCCTACTGCAGCGGTACACAATGCTGTTCTCCATAATCCGCCAGCACCAACAGGAGTGGACTGCACTGTGGCAGGAACTTGTTCGTTGGGTAAATGACATAGGCATGCACAGCCGGACATATAAGCAGGTACTCAATCACTGCAGTGATTTAATTAGACAAGTTCGGCGGCGTGCGTCTGATATCCAAAGACAGCAGCTTGCCACAGTTGGTGGGGGGGCCATTCATCCCCGCCTCACCAGAGTGGAGGAGCTGCTCCATGTGGTGGCTCCTGGACAACAGCTACATCAACCTCTGACATGTGTTGTAATGGAGGCCGGAGCCACCCAGCACGTCCACCTTGAGCAAGCAGGTAACATGCCCTATCTGTAAACTACAGTTAACTATATTGTTAGATTATGTGTACGTGAGATGTGTACTGTGTGTTTAACAGTTCCGCTGCCTAGTGTTGTGCAATACGGATAGTTTGAATAATATCTCTACACCTGTGATTGTTGACTGTTGTTGTACTGCAGTTTAGCATATCCACTGTAGCAACGCCACAGTTGTGGCCACTGATGAACTCTCTCATATTCTCGTAGGTCCCTTTGGTGTGACGGCAGGGCAGCTGATCCATGCTGGTGAGTGTGTTATACCTGCAATGTTGGTAATGACATATGCATGTCATAGGTGAGGTGTAGGCCATGTACACGTAACACACCTACTCATAATGCATGCCATGCATGTTTGCTGTGAGACGTTGCACAGCTCAGTAATGTCAGTAGCTGCCTCAATGACATGTAATACACAGAGCATGACACACAGTTGTGGCAACCCCATACTCACATTGGATAGGCATAGTTGCAGCACCTGTACACAACATAACACATTTATCACATGCAGTACACAAAGTCATGCTACGTATGGCGTAACCACACACCCGCTGTAAGGTCACACTTCAATATCCCACATGTCATCCACACACACATGATGTACCTCAGGGGTAGAGGCCTATCATTGGGCTGTGCAACACTCTTCAACACATAACACAGTCATGTTAGGCAGTGCTCCCTATTGGGCACCTCATACACCCATGTACAAAGTGGCTGTGTAATAGTGAATGTAGCCATGGCACTGCAGTTCAGATACAGCATGCTAGGCGGTGGTCTGTCACACAGTAGTAGCCATGAGTGACCACAAGATGCATGATGATGATGATGGCACATGGTACTACACCCCATCCAGTTACAGTGACCACAGTACTACACACAGCAGTCTTTGCTGTGCACCTCATTGTTCTGTGTGTGCAAACATATGCACCTATACACACTAAGCATAGCATGTTGTGTGTGTGCTTACAGATGCCAGTATACACATTTTGCACAGCAGTCACCATCTGTACAAAGAGTCACATATATGTCCTGGAATGCTATTGGGTGTATAGGTCACATAACACACATTGGGTATGTGTGGTGTTTAATGTTGCAGTCGTGTAGCATGCCATGTCATGGCTGGCACCGACATATCTGCAATATGTCCCACATCCACCATAACCACTGTACAATGTCCATGTCGAGCATTGGGATTCCTTCATGTCTACATGCACCACTCATCCCATGTCTGTACATTGCATGCATTTGTTACACCTGTGCCCACTATTATGTGCTATGGACACAGACACTGTCATCAGACATGGCAATCTATGTGTCACACAGATAACACATGCAGCCATGGTATGTATATCATTGAGTGATGATGCACATAACATTGCAGAGCAGATAATACTTGCACAGCAATGTTGTGTCCATGTACATATTGTGTTCCAGGGTGGAGCCAATCACTGAACAACTACACACATGCATCAAAGCCATGTATAATGTCATTAGACAGGGCTGTCTACACTTGCACTGTATGGTGTTGAGCAACACATGGTCTGCATGCTGACACGTGTGTGGTGACTGTTTGCCTTGTGATAATGTCAGCCACCATCACCCACTATTGTGTATGTGTTGGATTGCTGATGTGTATGTGTGTGTATGTGCTGTGGTGAGCAGTGTATTTCTGTGCATGTGTGCATGTGTGCATGTGTACATGTGTGCATGTGTGCATGTGTACATGTGTACATGTGTGCATGTGTACATTTGTGCGTGTGTGCATGTGCGCATGTGTTCATGTGTGCATGAATGCATGTGTGCATGTGTTCATGTGTTCATGTGTGCATGTGTGCATGTGTGCATGTGTGCATGTGTTCATGTGTTCATGTGTGCATGTGTGCATGTGTGCTAACATCATGTACAGATTGTAAAGTGTGTTACCTGTCTTCCTTCCACAGGTGCTGAGTTAGGGGTGGCTGAATGCAGCAGGGAACCTGTTGTCACCGCTACTAATAGTGGAGATGATGAGACATGTATTGTGGCACAGGAAGGTCCAACAGGGTCTGTTGTTGGTCCACCAATTGACAGTACACAGCAGTCAACCCCATCTATGTGCACACTCATACTGCCAATACATCCCTCGTCACCAATGGCTTTAGCTGAGGGACAGCATCCAGTTGGCATTGACCAGGAGAGTGTGGTAACTATGGCACGTGCATCCCCTCACAGCAGCCATAGCTGGATTACTGGAAGGGTACCACATAGGCAGATGTCCAGGGGTTCTCGGGGGAGCATCACTGGTCATATTGCCCCTGGCAGACGTGCCCCCGGAGGTATTACAACCTCCAGTATGTTCCGGGCTGTAATGCAGGCACAGGCACATATGGAACTGTACACCCGACAGGGACTAAGGGTGCAAATGGCCCATTACACTGATATCAATGACAGCATCCGTGACCTTGCCGGTGCCATCCGGAATTACACCGAGGTCATTGATAGCCATTGGAGGGAGACATTAGATGTCCTCCACAATGTGTTAGCCATGAGCCAGGACCATGCGGGACAGATGAGAAGCCGATGAGGACACATGCCAGCAACAGCATCAGCTGGCAGTCGTCGCGGATGGACCACGGATCACAGCCACTCCCGTAGTGGCAGTACCAGCCCCAGCAATGCTGGGGCTGGCCTGTCCATTGACTGTCCTACTAGACCATGTGCATGTGGCACTGGCCAGTCCCAGCAGGGACATGGGTCCAGTCATCATACCTCTGCATCTGATGATAGCACCCAGTCAGGGTTGGTACCTGATACTGCCCGTAGCACCCCTGCTAGGCACAGGTACTGTGTCCGTGGCCGGAGAAAGTGATCTGTATGGCCTAGCAGGTACAGTCTGTGGCTGTCCCACAACCGCCCGTATATGGCAGCCACATGGTGGAGTTGTGTGCATGCAGACACGCACACATTTAGCATACAACTAGGGCTCACACATACACACACACATTACATCAGCATTGGCCCATGCAGTACTGTTGTCCCTCACACACACACACACACACACACACACACACACACACACACACACACACACACACACACACACACACACACACACACAGACATGTTGATTGGATGGGTCAATGTCGGGCTCTTGCAAACCTACAACACACCCTGTGCATATGATGACACCTGTGCTATCTCCTGTCATCTGTAACATTGATGCAGGAACAGGCTAACATGGTTCTGATGCACAGGGTGATATTATAGCAGGGTATCAATAGTGGCAAGTTGCCAACAGGAAAGTGTAATGATATCCTTGTAGGTATAACTGAGCAGGCATTATGCATCACAGCTGTGATAGTCATTGTAGCATTGTTTACACCAGTGTTAGGTCTGAGTATGTATTGTCCACCCATGTGCCACTTGGCTGAAGTGTACAGTGTTGCCAGCATGTGCTAGTGAGTGGACAGTACATGTGTGATGTGTGCATTGCAAATTAGCGGGTGTACATCTGTCAACATGGTGTGTGCGCACTGTCTGCATGTATGTGCATAGTGGGCACGTGGGATGTGCGACATACCCTGTTCTACACATTGTTAACATCTCATGGTATCTTTCAATGGCCAGTATGCATTTTACTACAGATATGTACTAACATGGGTACACATGTGTGTATGACATGGGTTGGCACTATGCTGTGGGTGATACTGTTGATATCTGTCAATGATCTGCAGTCTGGTAGTATAGACCACCTCAACAGCATGACTATAACCAATCATTAGATGATGTCCTGACAAATGACTCACAGTTGTAGGGAACTCAGTAACAGTTGGATCCTTCTAGTACTATACTATAACAGTAACCAGTGGTATTGACCGCCACACATTCCTGGGACCACACCTGTGTGGCATATAGCCCTCTTAGGTACATGCAAACACACTAGGGATATGTCCATCCACATCTGGAAATGCATGCATTGGCCTACACTGCATTCCCTGGATGGGACGCATATCCTACACAAGGGTAACATACAGACAGATACCTGTTGTCCAATACATGCTGTATAGCAGTAAGCCATCTATGGCTTAATCATCCACATTTACTATACATACTATCCCGACAGTACCACATAGGTGGTAGCCCTGAACATGTATGTTGGGTACCAATGTGTTCAGACAGACACGTGTTATGTCATCTGTCCCTTGGTATCCACATATCCATAGGTATTGTGGGGTCCCTCAGTGTTTCACATAACACATTAGGGGCCTGCATGCATATCCACAGGGCTGGTGTACACCTATAATGACTGTCCATTATTGCCAGTCGTTGCTGTGTATGAACATGTCTGACATATACCCTGGCAATTACCCTCACTCACAGTACTCTATAGTACGTGTCATGGGTGTGTGTGTGTGGCAGAGATGTCCTTGGCCATGGATCACTACATTGGCCGAGCTTGCCGCATACATACATATGTGACCTATGATCTCTGCAGCAGCGGCACAATCTGTTAAAGGTTACAAATGTATTCATGTAGTATGCAGGCTTCAAAGCTATGTACTGATTGAGGTCACATGTACACAAATTTATTTGACACGTAGATACCCAATGTGTGCAATGTACATACTGTTTGAAACATATGTCATACTGTAGTAAAAGCAAAACCCACATTGCATTTTCCACCTGTGGCACACACACACAGCATTTGAAGGACTCAAACCCCTACCAAACTATGTCATGATACTAGAGAGATATGCATTAACACGGTGTGCTATATGCATTTCTGGGTGATTTCTTTTTCTCCTTGAATATTTGTAGGATGCTGACATCATCAGACTTTCCAAAGAGGGATGTACCTCTTTTAATGTGTTTTCCCAGTCTCCAAAAAGGCTACTCCTCTCAAAGGAAATCACACACATACACAGCCCCCCCCATACACACACTTGGTGTTTGCAGGACTCAAACCCTACCTAACTATGTTATGATACTAGAGAAATACGCATTAACACAGCATACTATATGCTTTACTGGGTTGTTTCTGTTCTCCTGGTATATTTTTAGGATGATGACATCATCAGTGTGTACACATTTTTATGCAATCCCAGGAATGATCCAAGAAGGTCGGCAGGTATCAACAGCTTGTACAGGACCCCGTGAGTCTCACCTTGTGTGATCTATCAGTGGACACATTGACATCCTTTCATATGTCAACACATATCTATGCACAGATTGTTGGTTTTGTGGATACGACATGTGTCTGTGATGTTGATGAAGAGCTGTTCAAAGTCTATGTGGGACATGTGTAGCTCTGTTCCGTGATGTATGTCCTGGGTGGCTGCCTTGGAGATGGTGTAGCATGCTTGGGAGCCATGATCTGCACATGAACATACCACATTTGGTAGGGTTGTGTGTTTGTCGGTTTCCAATAGCTCTGTTTATGACTTCTGCCATGATGCACTCTATCAGTCTCTATAGGCTTACTGGACTATACTTTCCATGGTGTGTTGTGCACCCACACATGTGGGGAGTGCCATATGTTACTGTAACACATTCTACGGTTTCAGGTCCTGTGGAGTGGGTGAGTCTCAACAGACTGTTCAGATGCAGGGTCTGTTTGTTCTGTAGTGCATGCATGACACATATTGGGAAACAATGTAATCCAATTACTGCCATGCTTTTGGCTTTGGGGGGAGCTGTTCAGACATTCTACATGTGATATCTACTGGTATGATGTCAGGGACTATTGTCAGTGGGAGGTGGGTATGTATACATGGGCCTGTCTGACAGGATGTCGGCAATGTCAGTAAGGTACAGTTGTCCCTAACTCAGCACATATATGTGTGCACATTACTATTTATTACATAGCTAAAGGACATGTCATGATTCTCAGTCTGGACTCCTCCTCAGCTACTCTTTACAAAACACTGACAAACCTGATCACTATTCCCGGTTATACTCTTTTACACACTTAACACCCTACTGATCCTTTGTGATCAGGCTACAGAGTATGTCATCATAATACACTGGCATGTCCAGGGGTCGGTTTCATGTGTACTCTCCCGTCCAGCTAGTGAATATTGTGGTTATGACACAATGTCCCATCTGCCTCATGTACACAGACAACCCTCTCCTCCTCACATCACACTCACATATATGTGGGAGATGTAACAATATTGACATACAGGACGCTGAGCTCTCTCGACCCATGACTGGCATGGTCTATCAGGTGGTGAGGGTGACCACACACACCACAAATCAGTCTCAAATACACTGATAGTGACAGCAAACAAACCACATTATCACACATGCACATATTCGGAGGCTCTACATACACTCTGCCTAAGCAGCAGAGACCTCCAAAGCAGACTCACATACAACTGCTACCCCACTACAATGTCCACATGTCACACAGTTCACAATGTCAGTGTGCCACACAGTCACTGCCCTTTGGGCTAAACAACACACCTGATACACTTTTTATAGGTGACACAATGTCAAACACACTGTCGTCCCACTCACCAGGCTAAACAGGGAATAGTCACTTTGAGCTGTCTCTCAGGTGCCAGGATCTGCCACATAACACATGCACTCAGGTCACTCCAAAGCAAGTCCAGGACTGGCTCCATCATTGTCCATGCTGGTGCGTACAACCTCAGACATTCCTCCCTGGACCACATGACATGAAACATAGAGGAACTCTGTGATCATGTAGCCCAACCCAGTATTACCCTGACCTTGTCTAGCATCCCACACTCACCAAGTATGATGTCACAGTATACCAACAAACTGATCACATTTAACAGGTGGCTAACATATTGGTGTTATTCAAAGGGGATACAGTGTCTGTCACCCTGGGGTGACATGCTCGACATGCCAGGTAGCTTCCATATGGACAGCTTGCATCTGTCACCCTTGGACTTTTGAATACTGGCTAGGGCACTTGCTGCCACCATACTGCCCTATTTAAGTGGGGCTCAAAGGACAGAACCACCTCCATAGACATTAAAGAGTACATGACACTGAGGGTAATGCTGCTCAACACCAGATGTATTACCCTCAAATTGCGCCTACTCAGGAATCGCCTCAGTATGGAGGATAGCAATATCTGTGCACTAACAGACACATGGTTCAGGCTCCCACATGTGCACCAGCACTACCAGGTTGTATTTCGTACCATGCTTTCTGACCACATAACTCAGAATGGCCAACAGAAATAGGGGGAGTATCCATATACATCACAGATACACATACCTCTGGGTTGGTAGCACTGCACAATGCATAACAGACCATACATATGCACCTAACATTGTGCAAATCTGCCTTTTGGCTTGTTGCCTGCTACAGACCACACTCCCCAACTCAGCAACCTGACTCATCTTTCCTGGGAACATTGGACAATATGAAGGTCTCCCCAAACACCATTATATTGGGTGACATCAAATACCCATACATTGACTGTGGTTAGTACTCAGGCCCCAACATCCTCGCCCAACAGTTGCTACTATTTCTAAACTCATATGCTATGGCACAACCGGTCACCACACCCACAAGAGGGGACAACATATTGGACATGATCATCACCGACATGGGGACTCTATGTTCCACACCTGCGATATACTCCTCATTGGTAAGGGCAGAACATACTTTATCTCACTGGACATCCATATCCCGTCCCCACACCCATCCTGGGTAATCTTGGTGAACTTCCCCCAAAGCAAATGTCACACTCCTCTAAACCACGGTGGTATCCTTTAGAGACCCTCGGTCGGTGGTAAGTATGGCTCAGACTGCTGAATCCTTTACATACACATTCTATGGACACCTAGTGGACCGCATGGATTGTTACATCCAAAATAACAACTGGACTCACTCCACCAATGGCAGTGGACCTATCTGGTAGATCCCAGCCATTAATACGCTTTACAACAAATGGAGGAAGCTACTACATGATAGAGCACAATCCCAGACAGGGAAGGTATCTGTGATCTTTACTAGCAGACTACTACAATCACTCGGGTATTTATGTCAGGCACACTTCTAACGGACAATTGCAGCAGACACATCGGACACTCATAAGGCCTTCTTCAGTTAATTCAGGTACCTGGCTGGATGCTCACTGATATGCTGTGTGTTACTGTCTACTGACTAAACATACCCTGAACCCACTGACATTGCCATCATCCTGGCAAACAGGTTCAGTGCAGATGTGTCCCCCCCATCTCCCCTAAGGTGGTACTGTCCATACCACCAGAGTGTAACCTCTCAGACATCATGAGTAAATAGGTGAGTGCTGCCCTCCCCACAGCAGACAACCCAGCATCAATGGGACCAGACGGTGTCCCGGCCTATGTCGTACACAGCCTTCAGGACAGACGTAACACTCACACTACGTCACTGTTCGATATGAGAGTTACTGCAGGATATGTACCCAAGGAATGGCATACAGCGATAGAGGTCGTGCTCCACTGAGTACTGCCACAACAGACCACAGACAATATCAGCCTAAAAGGCTAACTAGCCTGTTCTGCAAAGCTATGGAGTGTATTGTAATGGGACTCATGCACATAGACATGGGAAACCTACAGACACTGGGTCCTACACATTACAGCATTGTTGTGGGCAGATCTTGCCTGTTGGACCTGTTCATATTCTTTCAACAGTTACCAGGTCCATCAGTGTTGGAACGGTTGTCCACACATCCTGCCTGGACCTTGCACAACCCTTCCACACAATACCCCACTCGGCCATTATGCATAGGCTCACCAGCATCAATATCGACACATATCTGACATGATGGATTTCTACCTGGATCAGGGATCGCACCCACATGCTCAGTGTTGCAGGTGCCATGTCTGACTATACACCAGTTACACATGGCATCCCACAAGGCTCAGTCCTGGGACCTCTCTTGTTCAGTATATATTTGTGTGATGTACAGGCTATCACAGGAGGGATATGGCTGCCCATGATCGCAGATGACTGCAAACTGGGTGCCATAATCATCTCTCCTGCTGGCACATGCGTACTCATACAGGGTCTCAAAGAGATAGGTTGACTGGTGCCTGAGCCATGGCCCACGGCTACATGCCATTAGGTGCACAGTCATCCCCTTTGAGGATGACAAGATGCCCACACATTACCACATAGGTTGTAATCCATTACATACAGTAATAGTTGTTACGGCTTTGGGGACATGACCTGTTCGTACTCCTGCCTTTGACAATCCTATTGCCATAGTGGCTAGACAGCATGTCTACATAGCCCACCATATCCCACATGGTTTCACGTGTTGATTACGTGTGGTCATTGTGCCCCTATACTCTTCACGACCATGTTTGGTTACTATGCCACATTTGGGATGTACCTTACCTGACACCTGCAGCAACTGTAATGGCCACAAATGTTACTCTTCGAGCAGATGTAGGGACTCACACAGATGTCCTGCACAGTTCCAATACAGTAACTCCAGCTCTACTCAGTCACTTACCACCTACATGGATGTGTTGTGTGCCTGTAGTTGAAGGCAATATCTGACACAGACTTACTGGACATGCTCCACCTCAGGATATCTGACTCCCTTGGTGCTACACACTCCAGGGACATATACCTCAGCACTGATGTTAAAAGGACATGCTGGGGGGGACAGATTATTATCAGAAAGCCTCCACTCACTCCGGAGTGTAGTCTCAGTTTTGCATAGGCATAACCACCCACTGACCACCTACAGGTGACATTTTGACAAGTGGATGGGTGATCGCATGTTTACCCATGGGATATCTTCTGGGTCCCTGCTAGACAGAGGCACAATACACTGAATGTAAATGGGCTATCTTGTGTGACCTACTATTCACAGGCACAGTGTTCTGATTTGACTGGGTTGCAGAAGCCAAACACACTCTGGCTATGCTTGTACATGCCCTAGGGCAGATAGCCTAGTATCAACCTCTGAACCTATGATAATTTATATGATGCACAATGTTTATTGCTGATACTGTTTGCAGGTTTTTATCATCTTTGCTTTCACACTTTATATGAACCGCTTATGTATCTGCAGAACATATTTGCTTATGGCAGGGTTCCACTATATTATATACGTGTCTGTTGTCATATAAGTGTGTGCACAGGGCAGATTGCTGTGTAGTGAGAGTTTCCTGGGTTAACATATACAACTGCCTGCTATGTGTGGCCCAGTGCTGTACTCCAACATGGCCTAAGTGTGTGAGCATGCCCAGTTCAGACTGTCAGTGTTCTGTTGCCTGACATTTGTCTCATGTATTCGTGTGTGAGCCTGCCCAGTGTGACCTTTCAGTATGTTGCTGTCTGAGGTCCACTACATTTGTTGATGTATGTCTACATGTCCAATATTAACATTTGTACTGTGTGTGTTGAAAGTCAGGTTCTATTCTTTCTGCAGGACTCACCTTTGTGTCATAACTCGACAGGGATTATGCTGTGCCTGCAGGGTTTCCATGAAATACTTTGCATAGACTTATCAACATTTCTTCATACAGGCTAACCACTGCACTACTGTCATGGTTTAGTGGTTCCGTACCATGACTATAGTGCAAAGTATCCTGGGTTCGAGGCCCCATTGCCGCTTATATTTTCATACTGAGCAGACCAGACTGCTTAGGGGCCAGTAGAGCAAATATGAGCATAGGTTCATAGGTTCATAGGTTCATACTAGGCTATCTGCCTGAGGGCATTTACAAGCCTAGCCCATCATTTTGTGGCTTACACCACCCCTTTAGTATGGGGAACTATACCCATTATTTTGCTGTGCCTCTGTCGAGCAGTGACACTGAGGTAATCCCTGGGGTATATCTGCGATCTCCCATCCATTGGTCAAGATTTCTCTTGAACAAGGCCAGCGAGGTGCTCTGCCTCACATGTACCGGGATTTTGTTCCACAGCATAGGGAGTCTTTGGGTGATGAATCTATCCCTCCAGCACGTCCTATTAATAGCCGTGTCGAGGTTTAAGTCTCCGCCCTTGTGGCTCTGATGGATCTAGATTTTTTGAGGTGAAGCATATTCATCAAATCTGGGTTTGACATGGCCTTGTATGTTAGGCAAAGATCACCTCTGAGCAAGTAAGCGACTGAATAGAGCTGGAGTTCTTTCAGTCGGGCAGCATAGGACAGATTTTGAGACCCTTTAAAATG